>NW_026854155.1:60000-182419 GCF_026571515.1 Ruditapes philippinarum
GCATCGAATACTGAAAAACTTCGTTAATGACGTTTACGAATATCACATTATATTTAAAATAAAGAAAATATTAAAACTGTTTTTAATGTCATAATCATCATCATCATCATCAGAATCATCATCAGCATTACCATCATCACCTTTATTCATTGGAAATTGAAAATAAGACCTGCATAAGCTAAACCCCGCCCAATTTTACAATCAAGTGATTGATACGGTAATCACCCAATGAATGAATGAATGAACGAACGAACGAACAAATGAATGAATAAATAAATGAATGAATGAATGAATGAATGAATGAATGAATGAATGAATGAATGAATGAATGAATGAATGAATGAATGAATGAATGAATGAATGAATGAATGAATTAATTAATTAATTAATTAATTAATTAATTAATGAATTCGCGCGCCTTACCAATTTATTTTGTTAGTACGTACTAATAAACTTTAACCTATACTTATATAATATTTTATTGTAAAATTTGGTTCGTAAGAATAGATATTTGTTTTAATACGCCGTGATCTACGACATTGCTCAGGATATGCAGACGATATTTTACTGCTGCTTACTATATACATATATCTAAACTGCCACTTATACATATTATAAAGTGTAATTGTTTTCCTTCAATGCAATCTGTTAAATAGCCTATCTGTTAGTAAAGTTGCCATCAAAAATATCTCGATAAATGATTTTTTGCGAAATCAGTGAAGTTCGTGAAACTCGTCTTTATTTTGCCGCTCCCGTTTTTTTGGTTTTTTGTTTTTTGTTTTTTTTTGTTTTTTTGTTTTTTTGTGTATGTGTGTTCCCTGCCCAGCTTCTCAACCTTATATAGATGTGATTGTTCGTGCGCGATATTTCTAACAGGAATATATGCGTGTGTTCCCGTCTCGGTTTCCCAACTTAAGCTATGATTTCGTGTATTGCCTATCTTGTAGGTATAATTTCTTATATTATGTTCTATTTTAACCCAGAAAATCTTATAAAAACAACCTCATACTTTATTCTTAAGTTGTTCTGAAGTTAATGTGAAATTCTTCTTTTTGCCTGTTTGCATCCATTTACTCCTAAAAATACATGCAATTATACGTCTTGAACCAGTCTGGCATATTAAAAAATACTTTGTTTTCCTTAAATTCAACGTTGTCCCCGGTCATTTAGTGAAATCACAATACGAATACAGAAATGAAATTTTGCTTTGCGTTTAACTTTTTTATCACCATATATACATGTACTCTTCCGAGGATTTCCAATGAAAGATATTAAAGAATATATTTATTTCCCTAAATGTATGTTTGATTCCCTACTCTATGAGATATCTTTTCTATATGTACTTAAAAAATAAATTTAGCTTTAAATATGTAATTATTGTGAAAATCTCTACATGTGCACTTTGCACTGGTTGAGTGGATCTGTTCATTTTAGAGTTTATTTGTTTATTTGAATGTATACATGTTTTACTACTGAACAGAACAGATCTCTTCTTATTTTCTCCCAAGGTACATGGCATTACAGCATGGGAATGTACTATATACAGATACAATATGATATTAAACAAACTTCCGGTAGCACTTTATCATCCGATGAATAGAGGTTTGTTGTAAATAGCATAAGGATTTAGTGAAATTTGATGATTAAGATGTTTATTTTTGGGTAATCCTTAATCGCACAATATACATCTGATGATATAGTTCTAATATATTTATAAGTTTAAAGGAAATAATAAACTTTCTTGACATACTGCATGTACTGTGGAAATAAAAGCTTAATGTTAAGGTATATATCATATTATTTTCCGATGGTATTGTTTGTTAAAAAGAAAATAAAAATAGCACAATAGAGTGTCTCCATTAATACGTTCACGCTAAATACCCTTTGAAAATAACATTTAAATATGTACAGTAAAACATAAATACATGCATTTGAATAATATTATATACAAAAGACAACTCTCTTAATATGATCAGAAATATATAAAGAGGTTTTAAAAGAATAAAAAAATATATAGATGTGATTGTTCGTGCGCGATATTTCTAGCAGGAATGTATGTGTGTGTTCCCGTCTCGGTTTCCCAACTTAAGCTATGATTTCGTGTATTGCCTATCTTGTAGGTATAATTTCTTATATTATGATCTATTTCAACCAAGAAAATCTTATAAAAATAACATCATACTTAATTCTTATCATACAGCATGTATTATGCATCTTGCACAGGGGATATAAAGGGGATATATCGATTATTGTTTTTCATTTTTTTGTATTAATCTGGAGACAGTGTTTTCTTGCTTTCTTTATAAAAGAATGGATCCTCACAAATTTTTCTATTAATTTGCAAGTTATAGACTTTGCTTTTATGCACGGTCCAATATTTAAATGTGCATTTTTCACGCTTAACATCTTATTTCAGCGTACTCATTTCTATATGTAGTTGTTCAGTGTGTGTATCTAGGTAAGCGCCCGTAATTACTATGAGAGGTTTTTTTAGTATATAATACATCCGTAATAAATTTTTCAATGTAAAGTACATCATAAAGTATGTATAGGCATTTTTTGTCAGCCACCGCCCCCATTCTTTTCCTTTAATTGATCGCATTATATTGTGATATTTCTTTCATCATCATCATCATCATCATCATCATCATCATCATCATCATCATCATCATCATCATCATCATCATCAGAAACCACATCAGCATTAGCATGAGAATTCCTTTATTCTTTTGTAACTGAAAATAAGAACTGCATAAGCTAAACCCCGCCAAATTTTACATTCAAGTGATTGATACGGTAATCATCGAATGAATGAATGAATGAATGAATGAATGAATGGATGATGGATGGATGAATGAATGAATGAATGAATGAATGAATGAATGAATGAATGAATGAATGAATGAATGAATGAATGAATGAATGAATGAATGAATGAATTTCTTACTGTATCTGCTCATCGAGTTTAATATTATTGTCCTACAACATTCTCAAAGGGTTATTCATGTGCACATTTTAAAACTAAAATGAAATAGATTGAAAATGTTTTGACAATTTTAAAAGCTAAAATTCGACATGACGAAAAGGTAAAATATACTTACCAATTACAGGTAAGGTGATACATACACTTTAGATATTGTTCAACATATTATAAAAAAATTATTTGTTCATAATGCCGAAAATATTTTTTTTTTATTTTACTAAATTCAATGATCGACATGACTTAATACAATATATTAACTTTGCAGACAGTTTAAAATAAATTTCAATTTCATTGCAAAATATCAATTTTCTCTATATATCTACCTAATTAGCATTTTCATTATATCTAAGTGGTCAGCATTTGCTCGCCTAAATGAAGGTTAAATTCGCTGGCCATATAGAAAAAGAAGAGTGTTACGGCTTTTATCAATTTGAATTAATATTTAATTGATCAACATTTTATTTTTGTACAGAATTTAATCGTTGGCATGACTAAATACAATATATTAACTTTGCAGACAACATAAAATGAATAATAATTTCACGGCAAAATATCAATTTTCTCTGTACATCTTTCTCGCTTGCATGTAAAGAGCGTTAATTTACCGAACAAATAGAATAAGAAGTTTTACGGCCTTAAATAAAATTGAATTAATATCTAGCTGATCAGCAGTTTTTCACAAATTTAAATGGTCGGCATGATTTTATAAAATATGTTTTCCTGAATGTAAGGGCGTTAAATTAATTAATTAATGAACTTAACAAAGAAACAATCTTTTTAGAGCTAATTTCCTTCGTAAACTGTATGTAAAATTTTCGGCTAATTGATCAACATTTTACGTATGTTGTTGTGTGATATATCCAAAGATGGTCATTTGTGTTTTTCACACCATGCAATTCGATCTCAATCTGATTAAAGGGTTATAAAACTTAATTGATGGAATGTTTTCACAAGATTTTTGGGTGTGAACATACATATGGGGCCAATCAGATATATGTCATTGATTCATTTTGCATTCCACTAATTTATTAGCCGAAGGAGAATTCCTTTATTCATTGGTAATTGAAAATAAGAACTGCATAAACGAAACCCCGCCCAATTTTACAGCTAAATGATTATGGTACGGTCTCAGAAATTTAAAGTAATCATCCAATGAATGAATGAATGAATGAATGAATGAATGAATGAATGAATGAATGAATGAATGAATGAATGAATGAATGAATGAATGAATGAATGAATGAATGAATGAATGAATGAATGAATGAATGAATGAATGAATGAATGTTGCACTGTTAATTATTCGTTATCAACCAAAGACCAGAGTAATGGCGGAAATATTTCTTTTGAGGTTGTTTAGATGTGCGTTTACCACTGGACCGGCAATATAGTTGTAGGAAATATCAGTCTTTCTATTCGCCATCATTTTCTGGAAAATAATTTGAAAGCTTCAGAACAACTTAACCTTAAGAACCTATCGGGAAAAGTAATGTGCATTTGTTACAGCAAGTTTATTTTCCCAAATATCCTTTATTTTGTGTGCTTAGGTTCACGGAAAAAAAATATCCTTAAAGTCACAATAAAATTAATTTACTGCCTCGTTGCTCTCATTTGCATTAAGACGGGAATCGCTGGACCGTCGATATGCTACCAATCAGATAATTTTGACCGTTTTAGAGGTTATCCAATGAAAATAGGTGATCACGCGCTGCCTTTCGCGACTGGCCAATTAGAAGATCTTGACCACGCCTATCAGTTAATAATAATTAGTGGTGTGTATGTATTTAAATTAGTTTAAGACATTAACATAATCAATGCCATCTTTGATTATTCTTATGCAAACATTTCAAGTATAATGGCTTTAAAATTATTAACGTCTGTGAAAACGCGCAGATAATATAGCCCTGCACGCAAATTAATAAATGAAAAAATAAATAAATAAATAAATAAAATAAATAAATAAATAAATAAATAAATAAATAAATAAATAAATAAATAAATAAATAAATAAATAAATAAATAAATAAATAAATAAATAAATAAATAAATTATATATTTTTCATTCATTCATTCATTCATTCATTCATTCATTCATTCATTCATTCATTCATTCATTCATTCATTCATTCATTAACATTCATTCATTCATTCATTCATTCATTCATTCATTCATAATATTTATATTTATTTATTTATTATTTATTTATTTATTTATTTATTCTATTTATTTATTTTTCATTCATTCATTCAATCACTCATTCATTCATAATCATTCATTCATTCATCATTCATTCATTCATTCATTCATTCATTCATTCATTCATTCATTCATTCATTCATTCATTCATTCATTCATTCATTCATTCATTCATTTATTAGTTTTATTTGCACTGCCCGCACCTAGCCAATTTATATATGTTAGTACGTACTAATAAACTTTAACCTATACTTATTTAATATTTTATTGTAAAATTTTGTTCGTAAGAATAGATATTTGTTTTAATACACTGTGAACAGAATGACGTTCTACGACATTGCGCTGGCACCATTGCTTCACGATATGCAGACGATATTTTACTTCTGCTTACTATATACATATATTTAAACGGCCACTTATACATATTATAAAAAGGAATTGTTTTCCTTAACTGCAATCTGTTAAAAAACCTATCTGTTAGTAAAGCTGCCATAAAAAATATCTCGATAAATGATTGTTTGCGAAATCAGTGAAGTTCGTGAAACTCGTCTTTATTTTGCCGGTCCCGGTTTTTTTCTATTTTGTGTGTGTGTATGTGTGTTCCCTGCCCGGCTTCTCAACCTGATAAAGATGTGATTGTTCGTGCGCGATATTTCTAGCAGGAATGTATGCGTGTGGTCCCGTCTCGGTTTCCCAACTTATGCTATGATTTCGTGTATTGCCTATCTTGTAGGTATAATTTCTTATATTATGATCTATTTTAACCAAGAAAATCTTATAAAAACAATATCATACTTAATTCTTATCACACAGCATGTATTATGCATCTTGCTCAGAGGATATACATGGGATATATCGATTATTGTTTTTCATTTTTTTTGTATTAATCTGGAGACAGTGTTTTCTTGCTTTCTTTATTAAAGAATGGATCCTCACCTATTTTTCTATTAATTTGCGAGTTATAGACTTTGCTTTTATGCACGGTCCAATATTTAAATGTGCATTTTTCACGTCTTATTTCAGCGTATTCATTTCTATATGTAGTTGTTCAGTGTGTGTATCTAGGTAAGCGCCCGTAATTACTATGAGAGGTTTTTTTAGTATATAATACATCCGTAATAAATTTTTCAATGTAAAGTACATCATAAAGTATGTATAGGCATTTTTTGTCAGCCACCGCCCCCATTCTTTAAGTGATCACATTATATTGTGATGTTTCTCGCATCGCGTTATTAAATGATCGAAATGATTTTTCCATTTTCAAGTTTTATCAAATTTCATTCCTAGTAATTTCGCCGGATACTTGTATACAATTTCTTTGTTTTTCTATAAATATAATTTGCTTTTTGATAGATTTTATTATGAAACCGTATGCTTTAGTCCAGTCATCTATTTCAGTTAGTAGTCTTTTTATTTTTTCTACGAATTTACTTATTTAAGATGGTATTTTACTTAATATATTTAAAAAAAATGTCAACGACTCCAAGCAATTAATTAAAATTTGTTTACATGTTTAGTTTCTTTTTATAGATTAAACCGAAACACCGTATCCGGTTTGATATTCTTGATATTCGACGAGGTCCTTATTCGAAGACTGACGAATAGGGCCGAAAAGTTGCGACTTGATTTCTAACAATGCAATTCCGCAAGTTTGGTCATTTGTATTTCAAGAGATAACTTTGAAATGTTGAACCTGATTCTTTATCTTGTAGATGCTTGTTCTGATCGAAGTAATGCGGTCAAAGCGCCTTATGACCCCATTCAGATTAAGACAGCACCTTTGGATGCCTGATATTTATGATTACCAAGAGTAAGGAAGTTAAAGCGCCTGAGTGATCGCGATCAGATAAAGACAGCGTCTACGAGTGTTCGATATATATGGCATTCAACGCTACAGGGGTCCGTTAAGTTATTTGCCTTAAGGTGTATTCTTATATGTAGTCGATAAAATATAAAGCCAGATTATCGGAAGGTGTTGTTCTTAATAAAAGGGTTGCTGCGGTGAAGGAGTTCTGTTGTAAAGGTGTTAAGTTGTCGTAATCTCCCCCAATTTTTGACAACGAGGCATTTTTCTTAATAACACTATAAATTGAACATGATAATTATTACTGATCGACTTGTGTACATAGTGCAGCCTCAAACATTCTAATGTAAGACATTGATTGAAATACATATATAACATATATGTGACAATATCAATCTAAAATGCATTATGAATACATGTATACACAACAGCTACATCATCATCATCACCATCATCATCATCATCATCATCATCATAATCATCATAATCATCATAATAATCATCATCAGCATGAGAATTCCTTTATTCTTTTGTAACTGAAAATAAGAACTGCATAAGCTAAACCCCGCCCAATTTTACATTCAAGTGATTGATACGATAATCATCGAATGAATGAATGAATGAATGAATGAATGAATTTCCTACTGTATCTGCTCATCGAGTTTAATATTATTGTCCTACAACATTCTCAAAGGGTTATTCATGTGCACATTATAAAACTAAAATGAAATAGATTGAAAATGTTTTGACAATTTTAAAAGCTAAATTCGACACGAAAAGAGTAAAATATACTTACCAATTAAGGTAAGGTGATACACATACTTATATTTAATTATACAGATATATTAAAAAAAAAAGATTTATTATATGTTCATTATGCCCCAAATATGTTTTTTTTATTAATCAATGATCGACATGACTAAATACAATATATTAACTTTGCAGACAGTATACTCACTCACTCACTCACTCACTCACTCACTCACTCACTCACTCACTCACTCACTCACTCACTCACTCACTCACTCACTCACTCACTCACTCACTCACTCACTCACTCACTCACTCACTCACTCACTCACTCACTCACTCACTCACTCACTCACTCACTCACTCACTCACTCACTCACTCACTCACTCACTCACTCACTCACTCACTCACTCACTCACTCACTCACTCACTCACTCTCACTCACTCACTCACTCACTCACTCACTCACTCACTCACTCACTCACTCACTCACTCAACTCACTCACTCACTCACTCACTAACTCACTCACTCACTCACTCACTCACTCGCTCGCTCGCTCGCTCGCTCGCTCGCTCGCTCGCTCACTTACTCACTCACTCACTCACTCACTCACTCACTCACTCACTCACTCACTCACTCACTCACTCACTCACTCACTCACTCACTCACTCACTTACTCACTTACTCACTCACTCACCAACTCATTCACTCCCTCACTCACTCACTCACTCAAACTGGTCAGCATTTCACTTCATTATGTAATAAAATATTTTGGACTGTTATTTTTATTGTATTTTGTCCGCTGCCACCTGACTGCATCTGCGATTATAATAGACAAATTGCGAAAATTGTTTAAATTCTTATGACCTCGGGGCAAGTCAATCTCGATATTGTATATTTTGTAGGTGCGAACAGAAAACAAGGAAGTTTAACGCGCAATTTATTTTCCAGTCAGAGTTTATTAAGGATAGCTAACACACATAAACGAAATAGTTTAAAAGAATTTGCAATTATTCCATTAAATAATTAATTTTCCGGCTCATCACAATTGACGAAAAAGATAAAATCCTCTTATTGTTTATTCTATTTTATTCAGATTTGCACAACATACGAAAAAGATCATGATGAATTGTTATACTATACATTACCATATATGTATATATTTTAACTATGATATATATGATATTCTTTTTTATGTAAGATCACCATATTATGACTACATTTTCTAAATTTTATCCAATATATATCACATAGAAAACATTTCATTTACATACTGAAATAAAATAATTTAACAATAGAAATTGAGAAATATATCAATTATTATTTATATATCAATATTTATTATTTGTAATAGTGTCATCTTGAAAATACGTCTTATCAAGCATCTTTCGACCTCGCCTAGAATAACACTTATAGCTAGTTGACACCTAATTGACATCTTCAATGCTTTTCCTTCTTTATCTAAGTTGTCAGCAGTTTACGATAACGCTTCTTTATTTAAACTAGTTAGCAGTTTCTTATATAAATTATCATATTTATCATCATTCGTCAGCAGTTTAGTATTACATCAAATCGGCCAGTGCAAAAATCGGCTCTAACACGTTTCGGCCCATATTTTGTCCGTGAATTACATAAAACTACCTTAAATATTAATATATATTACCTTCCAATTGGATTAATTTCCATTCCTTTTAAATTGGAATTAATTCCAATAGGATTTATTTCCAATAAAAAGTATTGGAAAAAAATCCAATTGGAATAATGTCCAGTTGGGTTTTATTCCAATCGGATTTTTTTCCAGTTAAATTTAATGGAAAAAAATCCGATCGGATTTTCCGAAAAATGCTTAAATAGACGTTATTTCAACATGAAAATGCATACAAATACATATTAAGCATGTGTTTATGTATTTCGACAATTTCATAAAAATTGAAATTCCCGTTGGAATAAATAATAATGTTGGAATAAATTCCAATTGGAATTTACATAATTCCGCCCGGACAGCATAATTCCGGTTGGAATACATGAAATTCCGCCCGGACAAATTTTTTAAAATACATTTTTTGATAAGAAAAAAAATAAAAATAGCTTTAAATGAAGTCAATTTTTAATAATTAACATTAAATCTATCGGATGAAATTATTTTTGAGTGTTTAGTGCGACTATAAATGGTAGTGAAGTTTGCCACTATCCCGGTGGTGCAAAGATTTTCCGGTGACTGTCATAAAGATTTACATTATACACTATTCAAAGTTTGCGTAACACCATATTTTTTTTTTTGCATAGCATCGTGCATTCTTCATAATATCATTTTCGGATATTAACATTTTAAATTGTGAAGTACTGTATCGAGAGTGTACCCTGTATACACATAACCTTGAATGACAGGCCGTTTCCACGTGCAAGTAGCCCTGTATGTTGAAAGTCTTTATATCGTGTAGGGTGTTTATTCTTCATTTTCCATTGGAATACTGTATTGAACATTTAAGATTGAATAATGGCGAATGCAAAAGTTAGAAGGCATTAGTCAGAAGCAGTGTTGTGGCGGAGGGTTGGCGGTGAAGGGGTTTTGACACCGTGAGGTTGGTGAGGTCTTTGGTGTTAACCATACGGTTACAACCCGAGCCTGGGCAAAGTTCCAACAGCATGGAACACATGTTAGCTGACATGGTAATGGCAGACCATGGGTGACTACTGAGGACGTTTTTCTGGCATGAGGAAACCGTTTTGCAACTGCAACTAAACTTCGGTCTGACCTTCAAAATGTTTCATGGGTGCGAAATGATAAGGCCATGGACCATGATGGTTGAAGCAGGATTGATAGGCGGTATGTCCTGTTTACCAACGAGTGGCGGCGAATCAATAGTGGTCTTGGGTGGATTTAGCTAAGATAGATGTACTGACCTCAGTGTCAACGACAGAGGCATATTGACTGTCCTGCGGTATCGAGATGAGATCCTCAATATCCACGTAAGGTTGTGTGCTCGTGCAATTGGCAATGTGTTCATTTTGATGGATGATGATGCTCGCCCAATACAGTGTCGTACAAGAGTACTTGGAAATACTGGTTATTACTCGTTTGGACTGGCCGGCCCCATCCCCGGATCTTAATCCCATTTGGCATGCATGGAATTAGCTAGGTCCATATTTCAGCCCGTCAGTTCCAGCCAAGTCGCACACAGGAGCTTGGTGCCGCCCTTGTCGTCGAGTGGAAACCATCCCACAAGCCGTTCTAAAAAACCTGATAGGGAGTTTGCAACGACGGTTCCAAGCTGTAATTGACAACACTTGGTCACATTCTCGCTATTAAATGCAAAATCAGTTATTTGCAAAGATTTTTGGGGGCAAGATTAAGTTTGATTTTACAAATTCAAGCATATCCGTCTAAAACCCATTTTCGTTTCATTCAAGACAATTGGTTACACTTGGTAACACATTCGTTCATGATATATATAAGTCACGATGTCATATATAAGAACAGAAATCAATTAAATATTTGACATACAGCATAAGATTTCATATTTAAAAGTATCATTCTTTACCTATGTTGTCCACATGAATTTTTCTTTATTTCTTAGTACATACACAAATCAGCTTTCTAACTGGTAGACTCAGTGTTGCTTTATTTTCTTTTTTGATTTCTGTTGATCAGTTTATAAGGTGTTTCAAAAACTTTGTTTTTCTTTAAAGGTTTATTCCCTTCAATATACTTAGCAATTGCCTTATTGTCTTGCAATAGCTTTCTTGTTTTCTTTTTTTATATATTTTATTGTTGAATATTTTAATTAATGTGAATTATTTATATCGCTTATATTACTTATTGCATCAATCAGGTAAAGGCAGTGTTGTTGTTTTCTGTCGCACAGGGCCATTGATTTTAATTCATTTTGGTGATTGAATACTTCGTGACCTGGTGTTATTGGACTTAACAGGTATTGCACTTTCTATGTTCTTGTATTATTCTAGTTAACCAAGCCGACTGTGTGCTAAATGCACTTAAACTACAATACTTTCAATCCTTTAAAAACAGCCATTTTCTGTACTTAAAAAATTCCCACAAAAAATGTGATTATTATTGTAACGTTGTAAAAACACGTTATAAGCACACTAAATACATTTTCGGAAATATGAACAATGCCCAATCAGATTAAAACATTGTACTTTTGATTTCTTTTCTAGTATTTCTAAGGTAATGATAAGATCACATTATAGAAATGCAAATTGATACGAAAAGTTTTGAAAAATGAGAGGAATAGAAACAAAAAGTACAATACAAAATTTGTACGGAGTAAGGATCAATATCAAGATAAATTACATTTAATCACAAATATTATTAAAAGTATTTTGAATTGATTTTTTACAAACCAAACTATTTGTAATTTCTAGTACACTTTGAATTCAACATTATATAAGAAAGAAATAACTTGAATTGTAATACAATTTTTGTCCCAATCCTTACATTTTTGTGAACAAAGCCTTAAATTTTCACAAAGAACACTAATTCTTGTATAACAAATTAACAATTTTCTTTGTTTAATTTACAAATCTTTGATAAGACATATTAGTATAACGGGTAACATAAGGTTCCATTATAACCGTCATATCAGCACATCTTCGAATGTTTCAAAAATCAAAAATTCATTATTTATGTTAAATTTTACTTAGACTGGTGCTTGGGGCGTGGTCGGTATTTTACAATTAACAATGACGTCCAAAAGCAGGTCATACCAAACCGAGTCTGCATCATTTTCAATTTTAACGTGTTTGGGATTCTTTAGGAACTCTGTATTTCCTTATACAAACAATGTCTATATTGAGATGCTGTCATAACAAAAAATAAACATATATCCTCGATTTTCACCAGATTCTTTGTAATTATAAGAAGAGAGATTCCATTATCTTGTACCTAAACCTGAATGTCTTAACAAAAACTGACATATCTAGATCAAACCAGAAACAAATTTGCAAGGAACAAATTAGGTTACATCACACAAATAAAATATCGAGTGCCAATTAAATAATTATGAAATATAGGTGTTACTTTCCAACGCTAAAATAGTGCAATTATTCGCTTAGTTTATCAATGATTGAAATCTTGATTATTAAATAAAAATAGACAATATATAATATTATATTGTTAAAGCAATAACAAATTGACCATGGCAAAGTATCAAATTTGTTGAAACATACTATCATGAAATTGGAAACAAGTAATATATTTTTGTAGAATTTTTTGAAGAATTTAAACTCTTTTATTTTTAAAGGATTTTATGTATGAGGTGTATCCATTACAAAAACTATTGACAATTATTTTTTTCATTATTTATTCAATATTTAGTTAGTTACTATCCGAGACAATTAAAGCACACACGAATTTGGGTTTTTGTCTTGAAGAAGGCATTCAAAAAACATGTACATCATTCTGTGGCAATTTAAACAAAAGTTGAAACTCTTACACTTTTTTTCTCTTTTTTTGTGCCATTACAATTACAAATATGTTAGTAACTCTTGTATCGGTGAAAATATAAAATGCTTAAATGTGGTGTATGAAACTATTAAAATTGATAGTCGATATTTTGTTAAATATAAGTAAACATGTTTTGACTTAACACAAAGTAGATAACCACTCGGATATGCCACCACGTTGCATTAGCTGCATATCATGTGTTAAGTTTGTACAAAACTGACTAATGGACAAAAGATGCAGGCTATCTTTAATGTATCATCCTCTATTTCTGCAGTGATACAAACTAAACGCTTTTTTCTTTAACCCCGGCTTATGAGGACTCATCATAGCTAGTACAAATGGTGAAAAGTTCTAAAGAACGATAATAGTCTAAGTTAACCAGATTTCAAGGTCTACAACAATAAATAAATGTTTCAAAATAATCTTCTTTACATTTCCATTTTTAAGGTGTTCCTTATACTTGTTTTAGGTTTTACTTTAAAAAGTTTGTAATCATTAACAGGTTAATTTAAAATTCAATGGACTATCCACATTCCTGTATATCTTATTTTAGAACTGTCCTTTACATTTTATTTTATAATGGCAAAACTCTCCCTCGCATTTTATCATAAATCTATCCTTTTCACTGGTAAAGTTCGTATTTAGTAAAGTATGTACGTGACAGTGTCGAAAAGAAGACAACCCACTATTTTAACGGTTTAAAGCAACGAATTTCGATTGGTACTTAAACCATAGATTTTATAAAGTATTTCACTATAATATTAATGATAAAAAGCTTCCAAGTTAATTAAAAGTTTTAAAAGTAATGGCTGACATTTATTTAATATATAGCTTTTAAAATAATCTTTTTCAATTTTAATTGAAAATAAATATCACGTTATTATCAAATGAGATTTGTCCCAGAAACACGTCTATCAGTTAACCATTTTAAACTTTATATCTTAGACTACTACGGCAGTCGTACTAACAAAATACATTCCATGCTTTGTAAATAGAAAAATGCGACCCTTTATGACAGTTCAACAAAACCAATTTTCTTAACGACTTTGTAAAAGGTTTTCCAGCCCTCAGCCGTAAACGGGATTCCTTTTGGATAAATCTGATTCACTTCACATGTCTTGTAACCGCGATAAAAACTAAATGACAAAGCTTTGGTGGTTATGCCATCACTGTACAATCTAATAGGGATGAAACAGTTTTTGTTTAAGACGCAGTTGACATCAGCGCATTAGATTGATATGACGTGCCAATATTCAAATTAAATAATGTGACAAAAAAAAACACTAAATATTTCGTTTGCAGTTTCATATATAATGGTAAAAATCTAAAATAAATATAACATTTGTTTTTTTTTTCTTTTTTTCAACTTATGCTTTTTATATTAAATATACTACTGAAACACCTATTAACTAAAGTATGTGATCATCAAAATTAATCTGCAGTTAAAGGAAAAAGCGAAATGCTAACTTTTTGCACTTAATAAAACTAATTTAATAGTGCGTTTATTCACAATGAATACCATGTTTGCATTGCTGTGGATACAAATCAGCCTATTGTGTATTTACACCTGGTCAAAGAAATTTTTTCACATGTTTTTTTCCCTTTTTTGTCAAACCTGGCTGATAAATTTTATACAAGTGCAAGTATACATTTGGTCAAAGAAAAACATAAAATAGATCAAATATCAAAATACTGATTATACTGTAAAATGATCTGGCAATTTATTTCACAAAAATAATTTGAAAGTTGAAAGCGTAATCGATTGGTTGTTATTTGTATTGCTCAAACCAAGCAGTTGTTATTATCTGTTTTTATCAAATTTTGAGTCACGTTATTAGCAATTGGAAAATGAAAAGGAATATATTTGCATTTGACCGTTTGCAAATACAATAATAATTACAAACTTAAAAGTATTAAAAGCTGACTTAGCCATTGTCAATAAATACTAAATGCTTGATAACAAGGTGTAAATGGTAAAATTTTAACAATATTTAGAAACAATTAGAAAATTGTTAACGAGGAGCATACAATTTAATAATCGATTATCTGACTTGTTGAAATTGTCGTGATCTTAATCCAGGATCTGATTATTTCGCCGACATTTTTTTTCTCCTATTTTGCAATTGATAAAAAAACATCCATTATCACATGTATAACCGTCATGTATTAAAAACTGTTTAAAAGAGAGACTTTGTTTCAAAATAAAAATAATGATGTGACATGTAAAACATTATTTTTATTACTTTGGATGTAGTTTTGACACGAAATACATTTACGAAATATTAACTCGTCCTTTTCTTCATCCACGAGTTGACATATGGTTGATTTTTGTACCGGCAGGTTAATATTGATATACTGGCGAAAACCAATGAAATAATACGCATCAAAGGACTGAGTTCAAAAACAGTGCATTAAAAATCTATATTAAAGAAACCAAGTTTCTACATGCAGGAAATCATTGAAAAGAACATTGAATTTTGCACTCGAGAGTCACCTAATCATTTATGATAAAGTAATTGAACATGGCACATATTATTCTTTTAACAGATAAATAGCGACGTAATAGATAATGTGGTGCCAATCGCAATCGATTTGGCTATCCATGAATAGTAATTGGCATAATTACACAAAGTTTACACTTACTGAATAGTTGTGTTGGCGCCATCCAATTTGCGTAGGCACTTTTTTGTTGCTGATGGCGCCAGCACTTTGTCGATGGCTTGCGCACATTTGAAAATTGCTAATATTTTATTTTTTAACTAAGCTCTGTGGGTTTTTTTTGTTGAGCTAAAGCGGGATTAGGATAATGTTTCTTGCACGATAAAATGGGCAGACATTAAGTTCACGGTAAAAAATCACTCTAGGGGTGTCTCAACATTGTCGAAGAGACGCAACTAAATATTTTGTAAAATTTTAGAAAATGTCATTTTTGACTTATTCGTATCGAAATTTAAAACGATAAGAATGGTTACTTTGTGGCGTAGCATTCTGCAATTTTTGAAAAACAAGTGTGTTTTGGAAAAAAAGAAAATATTTCTAGAAACCATACTTAACCTTTTCAGCTTGGTTTTGGTAAGGGATCCCATTGATACAAATTACCGAATGCCAAAGCGCCACCATTTAGTAAGTCTGAAAAGAAAGCGATAGATTTTGCGACTGTGTTGGTGTCCTGGATTTCCTGTTGATTGCTGATGGCAATAATATGATAATTGACAGAAGAAATTTCCACGAAATTGATGAAATTTTTCTTTCTGTATTTTATAAAGTCTAAACTAGCTGATTACTGATTATTTCAAAACAATGTCGCTATTTTTGAAAAGGTTAATGATAAAGAGGACTATATTAATTCATTTAAAAGCACATGAAGAAAAAATGCAAATCAAAAGAAGAAACTTTACCCATATATCATATTATTTACAAAAGTACGATTGGGTCATAAATATTTCAATTCAGGAGTACAATATCAAGCGCACAAAACTGAAGTCAGAGAACAGCTACTGATAAACAGGCTGCTGTGAAGTAAATGACATTATAAATCGCCCTCCCAATTTGTTAATAGGTTTCCTTTTTCTTTCCTTTTTATATCCGAAAATCATATGATAAGTATTGTATCATTTTATAAGGATTCAACGTTGTTTCTTTATAAGTCCATAGTATGTCATCAGATCTTTTTAAAGCATCGCTGATTAATATATCAGCAAAATCCTTCTTCTTAAAAAATGCAAGGGGGACTTTATGTTAGATATTTAGCATAAAACACAGTCTAGTGGACATAAACCAATTTATTTATTTCAGATAATAAACCTGGGATCCAAATTGGCCATGTAAAATAAAAAATATTTCCAAGCCAAGAAGAATAGATAGATCAGACATACATTTGGAATGATACTTGTACACCTGTTCCAAGATCGCTCAAATTTTATATCAGCAGTCTAATTTGGCCCCATCTCGGGGTCACAGATTGACCTTGTTTGTATATTAAACATTCGAATATTCTCCATCTCTAAAACCATGTAGGCTAAAGCTAACAAAATTATTAACTTTTTAGCATGAAATATTGTTTCCCATGTTCTATCAAATAATAGCCCTGGATCCCCACAAAGGTGGTTATGGATTTCCCTTTTTTCCATGTAGCTAAAGCTCAAACTCCGTGACCTATATTTTTTAAGTTGAAGCTATAAATTTTTTATATTTAGCACACTTTTAGATAAATAATTAAACTTTGACCTAGATTTTAATGTTAACCCAGTGACCTACTTTTAATAAACAGAGCTAAGGCTTTGAGAATTGAACTTTACGCACAGTTTCAGATGAAGAATGTACAAATTACTTAGATTATCACACACTTTCTTCAATTTTTGTATTGAAAATTACAGCATTTAACATTTAACTACTGCCACAGATTCATTGTCTTCTTTGTACTTTGGTATTAGGTGACCTAGAATTTGAAGCAGCGATTTACATGTTGAAATAAATTTCTAGATGCACAGTTATAGATGCAGATTTGAACCTTGATATCAGTTGACCTAGTTTCCGAATTGATGCCTTTCTTTCATCCAAAGATATCTTTATCATCAGTCTTTTGTTATTTTGAGCTTCTATACTTTATACAAAACGATGTAGTGCCATCTTGCTTAACAAATCGTCCTCACGAAATTGATATAATTAAATTGAGCCAGTAAAGTAAGCAAATTTGATATTAATCATATCAGGCACTTTTAAAGATCTACAAACAGAAACATTAGCTGTTGAGTCTCAGCGCAAGTGTTATATAACAGAAATTATAATATGCGTTAATATACGTAAACATTGGGAAAACATTAAAAAACAGAAATGAATGAAAAAAGTGAATAATATAATTTAATTAAAGATTGCTATACTCATCTTTGGGTAAAATACTTTTAAAGAAGCAATTTATTGAATTCTAGTAATATTTTCCTGAATATTTCTAATTTTGCATAAGTGAATGTATAAACTATGTAGATTATTGATTAAATTGGTCTGGTTGAAAAGAAAAGAAATAGATTTGTTGATTATTTGTTTGTTTGATGGATTGAATGAATGAACGAATGAATGAATGAATTAATTGATTAATTAATCAGATTTATTGATGTAGTTATAAAATGAAGTTCCTATAAAATATAATTCAATTGCAAGGTATCGGATAAATAATTTTTATTAGATCATTTAGGCTTTGGTGACATTTACATTCATTAAAGATGATGTTATGTTTATCAGACTGACATCTGATTTCTTTTCACTTTTGTCAAAATCGTGTTGTTTACATTTTCATTTAAAATTTTGTATTTTTTACAAAATTACCAATTACCACAAAGAACCGTACTAATAATGTTTTTGATATAGACATGACAGCTACACGTTTGTATTTTTAACATTTTAAATGTCACATCTTTTTTGTTTAAAGAACTTAAAGGCGGAGAACGAATTAAATTCAAATGATAATGATCGGAGGAACAGTTACATTACTCTAATATTGTGACGATATTTCTAATGCATTGTTTGTTTTTCTATTTTAAATTTGATTGCATTGTTTTATATGTGTTAGTATCCTACAAACGCTTATTTTTGACAGCTTAAGCTTTGAAATGTGTAGTAACTTAGTATAATAATATCTGTTAAATGTTTCGGTTCAGATCCAAAGGGATCCGCCCATTGGGCGGTAACATGGCTTGCCGAGTTTCCGCCTGCGGGCGGGTTCTCGTAGGGCATATATATTCCAATCCTTACTATAAACATGACATATATTTATTTCTTGCTTCCATATTCCATATTATTTAAATTCCTTATCTTAATATATTAATTTTCAATCGAATTGCATGTCATTACACCCATATCTATTTTCTTACAACAAAGTCTGAAATTACCTTCCATAATGGCAAAATGACGTCATCCTAAGCATACCATTGTATAGCACGCGACTCATCGGGCAATCCCCATACAAGATGAAATTTCCGGCATGGATAAAACTAACGGAAACAGCAGTCTGATATGTAACAACAGGTCCTTAGAGATTTACAATCAATGTTGTTCCATATTAATAAAGTGTTAATTTCTATTATAGGTTTCTATATATTTCAAATACAAAGTCATGGCGGAAGGAAATTCTAGCTGAATTATCAAAGAAAGAAACAACACTCTGAGCTTTACATCGATACATTTCAATAGAATAAAACAACGGTATTTTTGAAAGATGTTGCAATTGCGAATCTTAAATCAGTCGTTATGTCAACAAACAAATGCAATACGCTTTACAGTTGAAACTTGAATGACCTACTTTAAAATGAACGATTTTTATTTCAATCTACGAATGAATAGAAATTCAACATTTTTATTTACTTTCCCATGAGTGTTTATTATCATGAAATTCAACATAATTGTCGGTCAGACTGACAAAATATATTTTTCTAGGACTGCATAACATTATCTTCTGTTTCAGTGAAAAACTAGTCAAGTATAACTTTGATGTCATAGATGTAAGAGCAGGAGTGGCGATATTACGTGTTTATTTTTTTAATAATAAATGTTAGATGAGGACAAAATGAAGAAACTATTTCAGAAATTAGTTATTCTGTTTGTTTTAATTTTTGAGCCTTATTCTTGTGAAAAAATCCAACGTTTCACAAATAACGGAAGAAATGCGGGAATTCTAGAAGTACGAAATGTACGCTCGTTGTTGAAATGTTCTATTTATTTTCAACACAATGCGCATTTCAAGTCGTTCAACTTTCACAAAAATGATCAAATATGTGAACTGAGCAGCCTTTATCCGGGAAACTCAACAACAGAGGACGGCTGGTCAGTGTACGCATATATTGGTAAGTTTTATGCTGAAAGAATCTCATCTCAAAGTATACAGGCTTTATTGCATCAACAAGTTAAACATTATGCTTTATTAACAAATGTATGCAAATAAAATAACAAGAAAGCCACAAACTAGTGTATTTTGAATGAGCATGAATGGTTTTATATTATGAAAGAATAACAGTATATTTTGTCTAAATTTTGTAACGTTAGATTTTAAGAATATGATGAAAGCAACAATCTTCGCGCTCGTATATAAATAATTTACAATGTTGAACCTTGAAAGCCGCGAAAAGTATGAAAGCAAAATGTGCTGGCAATGCTTATATGCATAGTTCGATTTCCGGCAATATGGCAAAATATAAAAAAAATACAAGACTTAGTATATACTAAGTGAGCGTAACAGTTATGGATTATGCGAAACATATACCTTTCACAGCGGAAGAGTGTTAGAATCCTGGTTTGATATGTGCACATATGAGTTGTTTTCTATCAATGTATGTACAAGAAATGTAACGTATCAAACATAATATAAGTTCAGTTTTAAATTCATGTTTTATTATACTACAATTAAAGATCACAAACGCCATTTATTTAGTTAAATTACTAATGTTATTATTTGTATACATGTTTATGTGTCAGGAAAGAATGTGGCTAAATTAAGATTTAAACATTATTATTCTGTTGCCTTTCAGTTTAAGTTGTGCAAGTTCCACAAACATTATTTCTTTTAAATATCAGTGTTTCTGAAATCTGCAAGTTTATAATACACGTAATTATTCTATTTAAATATAGTTGACGGTTCCTGGGGAAACTGGTTAAACTGGGGTTCGTGTCCCGTCTCATGCGGAAATGGAACAATGTTAAGGTCAAGGCTGTGCAACGGAGGAGAGCAATGTGAAGGGTCAAATGTCGAGGAACAATCTTGTTATTCAGGGGCATGTACGCCGACTGGTAAATATTTAAGTGGAATTATTTAATCATAAAACAGAGAACATAAGATTAATATACGAACAAGAAGTAACTTTTAAACTCTTTCAAGCGGTGGTTAACCTAAATAAATTGTACTGCTGTTATTTTTATATTAGTCAAAAAATGTTGTTAACCAAAAAGACTTTTAACGAATCAGGTTTAAGTTTATGGTGCGGTTCAGTCAGCATATTCATCCCAAGGGAACCCTGTCAAATAGAGGGTATATGGGGCTTGGCGAGTTACCGCCCTTGGGCGGGTTCCGAGGGCGGGTTCCCGAGGGATGGCTTTTCCGACCTGAACTGCAAATATCAGATACTGTCAGATAATTTTCTTCATACTCTGCCATATTATCATATTTAAAATGGTTTACCACAATAATATGTTAGTTCATCATTTGTTCATGGTAATTAATGCCATTTCATCCATAACTATATACTTACAATAGCGTACAAATTTACAACTTTGATAACAACGGCGAAATAATGTCATCCTAAGCAAAGCTCCTTTGTAAACGTCATTTAAAATGCGGTACAATGAAGTTGCTGTGTGGCAAGCGACTCACCTGACCCACATGCCAACCTTAGAAAGTAGTGACGGTTGTAATGACATGAATTTGATTTATTGAGGTAAAGAAATTTCAAATATAATGGAATATGGTAGAATATGCAAGACAAATATTTGACGTAAGACGGCATGTTTCGTTACCGCAACAAAAAAGATGTAATGAGTTTGAAAAATGATAAATAAACTTTAAGAAAGGTCATTTTGAAATTTAACAGCCCAATATTGAATGTTTTATTGACGTCATTTCGCCGTTATGAGTTGTAAATTTACACACCATTGGAAATAGTTTCTGATGAAAAGACACTTATTTTCATGGCAAATGATTAATTGAGCTTTATAAATAAAAATGTGATTTGCCAAATATGCCAAAAATATGTTAAAACAATAGTTACAATACGATTGCGGTTCCTATAGGCAAGCCTCATCACCACCGAATAGGCACGTCTCCTCGGTACGGATATTTCTATCCCAACCGCACCATATGACAGATATAATTATTCACTACAATATGCATTACATTTCTAATTTTCTAGTTTCAAGATGGAAAACTTCCATAAAGCGTTAGATTACTTGATCATCTATCATGTGTAATGCTATGTTTGAATATCAATATCTTTCTGTTTTAAAGTTTTTCATTTACTTTAAAAATAATATATCAATGAGCCAGTCTATATTCTAATGACGGAAACATAAATTGGACAAGAAACCAGACACTTAAGTATTATCCTTAGCTTTTTCTTCTTATATTGAATTATCAGAGAGCAATTGTCAAGGCTGATTTTGTATATTACCTGTGACTTTTCACAACATTTGGCGTCATCAGCATTTTACATATATTAATTTATGTTGCAGAATGTTACTTGACAACACCATCGGAGTATACTGGGAAACGGAATACATCCGCCACTGGATTGCCATGTTACCGATGGGATTCACCTGAAGCAATGACTCGTGGCTATACTGACCTACAATACTTCCCTGAATCAACCTTGGCGGAGGCAGAGAATTTTTGTAGAAACCCAATGGGTACAAAGTCTGACCCATGGTGCATCACAAAACCGAATTCTGGGAATTATTGGGAATTTTGCAACATAAAGAAATGTTAATGACATTGAATCTGACCAGTGTGAAATGTGACTGTAAAATGTGTCTTTTGACCTTGGCTTCATCACATTTCTCCTTCGAGAATCTAACGAATCTACAGTAGACTCCATCACAATTGACTATAGTCATTTGTTTCTTAACATTTTCGAATTATATATGCTAGATACAATTGTTTTAACGGCATAAACTTTTTATAGACATTGCACCTGGAAACTTGGCTTTATTACATTGTTAATATACCGGTGTGATATTGAAATCTTGGAAATGTACGGATATGTTATGACAATAACGTTTCATATCATAAACGGATTAGCATAATGCACTGTCGGTTATCGGCACTGTCGGTCTTGTACATCTACGTTTATACGGATTCGTATACTGCACGGTCCTGTACATGTCCGTATATACGGATTCACAAAATGCACGGTCCTGTACATCTCCGTATATACGGAATTGCATACTGCACGAACCTGTACATCTCCGATTATACGGATTCGCTTAATGCACGAACCAGTACATCTCCGATTATACGGATTCGCTTAATGCACCTGCGGCCCTCAGACCATTATGCACATCTTCGGGCCATTATCGCATAATGGCGAGCAGCAACTAAGTCGTAACGTCTTTCATACCTATGTCAGAAATACGGCGTTAAGACATCGCCGCTAATCTTGGTTGTCTCCCTTTCTCAGAAACGAATAGTTGTCAATGTAAACAAATACCTGTCATTTATTGTCCAACAACATTGACCTGGCACTCTTGCATTTGACCCTGTAGTCGGTATATTCCGTAAGCGTTACGATTTACTTGTAAATCGATATGAATGTAAATATCCAGTTATTAAAATGGTGTAAATGAAAATTCCCTCTTAGCGCAGTTGGTAAAGAGTTTTCACTTGTAGACGTAGACTGGTAGGTTCGAATCCTATTTCAGCGATTTATTTTTATTTTAATTTTGAAAATTGCCATTCTCTTTAAACTATTGAAAACCTTTTTATTGTGTGTATTATCTATGTAGAATTTTTAATAACTGCCTTTATAGCATGTATGCGCTTAAGCATATACGATTGCAAAATGTCACAAAAAGAACCGTTGAAAAAGCTACTTTTATGAAATAAAAGACAAAAATAAAAGACATAATTGTGCATAAAAATACCACTTAAAAGGTATTCTAAAACCAGTTATAGTAAAACGATTTCAAATAAATTCTTGCAATTAAATTAAAAAAATCATAACATGGTGTTGGTTAGGTATCGAACCAGAGACCTTCAGATCAGTAGTTCGACATCTTTACCAATACACCAAATCTCACTGGCGAGTGAAGTTAGCAAAAAAATCGATATAGTCGATAGGTAATAGTCAATGTTTATTCATACGACCTTTCCGAAAATTAATGAAGTGCCAGGTCAATATTGTTGGACAATACAATTTAACCATACGATTAACTTGGAAAACATGACATCACAAATAGATAACAGGAAATTTTGTTTTATTGTTGTTTTTATCGATAAATACAGTATCCTTCTCTTTACATTTTTTGAGAATAAAATTTAGATCAAGTGCCAGGTATTTATGATGGTTTGTGCCTTCAATCTTGAACGGTTTCTGAGACTGATGTCTAGGTCTGAATGCCACCGATCCGATCTCTTTCTGAACGTCAATCTTAAATTTTTTTTAGAATATCTGAGGGTCATGTATTGTCTTGCGCTTATAAATCTTTAATGTAAAGCTTTGTTGATTGTTATTAATAATGTCATTTAAACTTCAAATATTTTGTGTGTAAGTAACTACAGTTCATTCAACGTCAATTTTTAGTGATGCATGAGCAAACCAACACTTAATATATACAACTGTCATTGTGAGAAATTCAGGTATGACCTTACAACAATCTTGACAATTAAGGCCAAATAATACATTTTGCTTATATTGCCTTAATTGATTATAATAAGATGATCTGATTTAAAATTAGACTAACCACTTGTTATGATTAAAAATCAAGTAGAGAAATGTATGAGTCAACTTATCCAATGCAATTTTTCCATCATACTGCCGAAATTAAATATTATTTAAAACTTTTTGATCTTTAAGGCATATTTTTACTTGATTAAATTTGTTGTTATCTTGGTATGAAACAAATGAATATTATTTGACATAACTACATTACTCAGGATCAAATTTTTAAAATGTTGTTATTCAAAAAATGACAATGACCATTGTCAGACCCTCACTCAAAAATGACCTCTGTCAGTTTTCTTGTACATTAATTGTATTTTGTTATTTAATTATATTATTGTTTTTTGGTGGTTGAGGGGAAAAGGAGTAGAATATTATGGTTGTTTTATAACATTATACCGGGTACCTGAAATTTTTCCTAACCACTATCTTGACACACAAAATAAATATCATTTTTATCGGCTTCCACGTTTGTTAGCAGATAATTCAAAAAAATACACGTTTAACTTTTAATTGAGAGTTAGGGATAATAAATTAACACATTAATAAAGGCCCAATATGCCTTAGAAATACCATTTTTGTGTGTAAATATGTATCTTTCTACAGTTTCTAAGAAAATGATAATTTGCCATATAAATGAAATATCTCTGATTGCTTGTTTTAGTGGCAATTGGTATGATTTTTATAGTGAATAATAATTTTGTATGAAAGTCAAAACCTACTTAATTTACATTTTGCTACCTTAATGACACAATACTGCTTAATCAATAGTACTTTCTTCAGCTGTTAAACATCTAACATGCATTTTTATCCATTAGTTAAACATTATTTAACACATGGTTGACATTTCTAAAGAATTAAATAAATATTTATTTTCGAGGCGTAACGTACTTTTAAAGCAATTCATGTCGATTGACCTTATTGAAGGAATGGCATTTTAAAATTGAAACATGTTTGCAAACGGATATGGGACGGGGAGTATGAATGTTTACATACCACAAATCAACAGCTTTTTTAACATCCTTTAAAACGTTTGAATAGTTATTTGTTGTATTAACAATTGTTGTTTACATATCTTCTCGAAATAAGTGTATTTGTTTATAGATTATTTAGGCTCATTCACGACAAAAGTACATGTTTGAATATAGATTATTTAGGATCATTCAAAAAAGTGTCATAGTTTTGTCGGCAATATGAAATGCTTTACTCTGTTAATTGTCACTTGTTATACACATTTGGTATATTTTTGAATACAGATTATTTAGCGTCATAAAAAAGGTGTAATGTTTTATTGTGTTGTCATTTAATCATTTACAGTATCACAGATTGATAAATACACGATTTTATGATATAAAGTTTAAATAGTTTACGTTAAATTACGTTGAAAGGTAAATGTAAAATTTTGGGATAGGGAGGAGTTCTAAAATATTTCGACAAGAAAGGAAAAAGAGGAAAGAAATGATGTCTTAGTAGTAGCTCGTTTATTTATGCCCTGTATCATTTTAAGTTAAACGGAATAAGTTCTTGAACAGTAAACACAAAAGCCTTACTTCCATTGCTGAAATGGCCTACACTCCTCAAACAATGTCCGCAATAGTCACAATTAGTTATTAAATATATTTGTTCTATGTCAAGGCTAACTTTGGCTAGATAAATAAACATTTATGATAGAAAATATCTAATTATCTTTCCGGACCTTTGGTGAAGGTGCATCAGCGACACCTGTCATAATTGAAGGTCATTGGTAGAATAATATGGGATAATTCGTTATTAAATGAGACTATCAATTTCATTAAAATGACCCATAATTAAAAATGTGAAATTATAACACAATTCTAATAAATTATACTATAGACTTCCGTTTCATATCATAAATATATTGTTCATATTGAAGAAAACTGTATAGTAGAAACATGTATACATCTTCAATGGTTGCTTTTTTTTAAATTTCTACTGAAGTTGTTGTTTTATTTCATTATCGTTAAAGAATGGGAGGTAATCGATGAATTAGGCATCTTAGCGCGCATTTCGGGTGTCACAACGTGAAAGTTTTATCTTTAACTAATTCAAGCGCCTTGTCGGGTATATACCGACATGAAGCATTTAGTTATGTGCTCAAACACTTCTTAAGTCTAACGCCGTTCCTGAAGACAAAATGATTTTGTTCTCTTTCATTGGCTACCCATCTTGTATCTGTTATGCTCTTATGGCACCTGTTTGAATTCATAAGACGTAATGACCCGCTCAAATCTGTCTGCCACTTTATTGAGTTGAAATTATCACATTTTAGATCTGAGGAAACACAACACTTGATTCAAATCTAATATGGCATAGTTTTATTTGCATTCATTGTGGCATTCTTGTTTATTTACATGTGTAGGACTCATTGATATTTTGTCATATCTCACTAATCATTATCATCGGCATCACCAATAGCATACTATTATTATGCTTTTCATTTTCATATCCCTTTTCGTCATCATAAAATCATAATATAAATGTTATTATAATTCCATTGTTAAGTACCAGTAGAAATGTAAATAAAGATTTATTAAACTTGAGATGTTAAAATAGTGAAAACATGAACGATTGAATTCAAAATCGATTAATCGTACAGATAAACTTGCCTTGTGGAATTTAAACAATACATTTTTCCTGTTGAAACTTCTACAACGAGAGGAGGTTGAAAATAGGAATTCACGAAGTTGAAAAGTCAATAACGGAGCAAATAGACAAAATGATTACATTGAAAAAATCGCCAAGCATAAAATTGTGCATGTCGTATTCTTGAGTTCTTGTTTTTGTGTTTTATGATTTCGGCTTATATATGCACGATAGTACAAATTACAAACAAAGGTCACGTTAAAATCACTAAACATAGAATACTACATGTTATGATATTTTGTTTATTCTTGTTTTAGGCTTGTTTGTGTGTTGTTTTTTTTTTCTTGTCAATGCATGATGGTAGTAAAAACAAGCTTATGTCTACGCAATACTACAAAAATGCTTTACAATCGGTGCTAAGAGGCGTGAGGGAGGTTCCATTTTTTCAGTATCCCTCATGTACAGACTCAATTAAACAGTCTGCAATTCTCATGTAATTTTTATGATTTTAATACTTCCGAGTTATCATGGTCCCCTTTTTCATTACAATTACATCGATAAACGTTAAATGCTGAGAAATATAATTTGAAACTTGTTGTCATTTGCAAAATACAAACATAGCGTAAAACGCACACTTTTACAGTTACGATATAACAATATCACGCTTCTCAGAAGTTCGCCTTTATATAATTGAATCAAACTCGTTCAATAGATTTCGTATTGAACCTTCACTTATTCCATAATTCAATATATAACCTCCATATAACCTATCGTTGACAGTATCGATCCACTGTATGGGACCGTAAATCGTATATAGCTGTATTTTGAGTTAAAACGAAATCGGCGAAAGTTATCAGAGGTAAGAAAAAATCGATTGCTCTAATTTGAACTATTTTTGACTTTATTTTTGCTTTAAAACGTACATGTCAGATGATGTAATATCATATACTTGGCATCCAACCAAATACTAACTGTATCCATCTGTCTGATGGAACTTCCAAAACTTTATCTGAAAATAAATGGTTTTGACAAATATTATGGTGACGGTTCTGCTATGAAAATGTTCAGGCATTTTATTGTTTTCACTGCTAGATTGTTTACGTTATACTCTGTACAGTTACTTATAATACCAAGTACACTTTTGAGAGCATATTGTATATACCCAGTACATTCGGCGCGTGAATTTTTTGCTGCCTTAGAAGTCAACTGTTTGTCTTTCGTACTATAAATTTGTATGTGAGTACTAAATGTGATTTTTAAGAAAGCTGCCAATTCAGAATTTTTATTTTTGGACAAGACTAACAAAGAAACTGAACAAAAATATCTTGCATATATGAAGAGAACTAGGAGATTTGAAATCAAACTCATGACAAATTAGTGTCATTTGAGCTAAGAAATTATTTATTTCTTACCTCTAGTTATTTCTTTTTCTCGACTTTGTTTTGAAACAAACCATTATCCGGTGTACGTTTCCATACCTTGCGACCTCTAGGCGATGTCTAATTGCAATGTTAACATTTGAATTGACATTATCTGTTTCAATGCTGTATCATTGTACAATTTTATTGAATAATCGACAATAAAATTTCTAAAATGCTGGAGTATTTTATCAATTATTTCAGGTTTTTTTCGCCTGCTTGAACAACAGAACCATTTCCTTCAGGGGTATACTGTAAATCGCTTTATTGCTGCTACTGAGCTGGTTTATGCCGCCGAATTAACTAATCTTTAGTTGTCTGATTTTTATTGTTTGTAAACTTTGCATCAAATATTGGAAATTAAAGAATGCTTTGCCATGTAGATTTGATTTCAGTTTCCAGAAAACGTTAGGTTAGCGAAATTATATTTGAAGTGTAGTTATGGTGGCGTTTCATGTTAGCGAATATAGCGTTGAAATGAACTGTTTCACCAGAAAAAAATGTTGTTGGCTAATTTTTCTTTTATCTAAATAGGAACCCGATGGGCAGACACACCAACTCGACAACTTTTGCTCTCTTTATTGACGAATTAGCACATATGCTCCGTGATAAATTTTTATTTAATGCTTTCCAGTGTTTTTCTGTAATATATCTGTTTCAGATGATTATATTCTGATCAACCACTAGTGAAATTTATAAAATATAATTTTCACTGTAGCCGAACTATATCTGAGTGCGGATGAAAAGAATACCATAACTCAATGGAATAACAAGAAAAATAAATGCCGTCATGCGTAAATGTTGCTTCTTCGGAAAATAAAAGTCGATGTCACCAAAATTCATATTCATATATTTCAATCTTACATGCAAAACAAACAAATATCCTCTATATCTCTGGGATATTCATTACACAAGAAATTCACGATATTGTTTGCCTCACGATTGCCGATGATGTAGCATGTTGCGCGGGAAACGCAGATTAAATACAACAACAACTAAATATTGCCGGTGAATTTTGTAAAGATACTTGGATGGAGGAAAATTTGAATAAAACAGAAATTATGGTTTTAGAATTAGGGGACCAGATAAGAACACAGTGCTACACTTTCTATTTATACGTACTTGTAGTTATATGAAACCATATGGTTATTTTCCGACATATAACTTTTTCATTCTGTTTGACAATATGGTTAAACCTATTCTATGCTATAGGTCTCAGATATGGGGATATGGGACTTTGTTGATTCCATCAAAATAAATTGTGTAAAAAACATTTCGATTTTTAAAGAACAACAAGTACAATATATTGATGTTTATTTTGTGAATGCCTTTATTTACTTAAATAAAGTTGTGTTGAGACTATGCTTTAAACAAAGGTAATGTCAAGAATGCAATGTGATACGTTTATTTCTTTCATAGTTCAATGGTAGGAATGATGTTGGTTTGATAAATCGTTTGTTCCTACACCAGTCGACATTTGAAAATGTAGATAAATGATATACTCCTGATAAATAGTGCACGAAGAATAATAAATTTTCAAAATATCGCCCCCACACTCTCCACACACACACAAATAAATAAATTAACAAATAAATAAATAAAATAAAATAAAATTCAACATCAAATATTTTTGAAAACAAATGAAAACAATTTAAAAGCGTCAATTTAATAACAAAATTTTCCTATTAAATATCATAAGACTGAATGCTTTCAAGGTCTAATTTAAAACTGTCTAGAAAAGGGTCAACAAAATATGCTCCAACGGCCATGTCAAGAAATTCGGTCATGTACCAGCAAGAGTATAACTATTCAAAACACCAAAGCATGAGATATTTTGGTGTTAAATCGACCAAAAAATTATTGTAAACTAAGCTTATCATTTTCACTTACAAAACTGACAGTTTCATAGATTTTAATGAAATGAGGGTAAAAAGTTAAAAGCCGGCGTAAAAGTTTTCAGCAAAATTGTGTGGTATGAGTTTGATTCAAATCTGTTCACAAATATAGGGTCTCGATTCGCCACAGTAAGTGTCGTCCCACAATTTCTTCGACATACCAATATACACACAGTCAGCCCAGTTAGGCTCATTTGGGGCCCATGCCTGAAAAGAATTTGTAAAGAAGTGAAACATAATAATGCTACAAGTTTGTTGTTTTTGTCTAAAAATGTTTGTTTTTATCAGAAAGGACTAGGTTTATTTAACCCTTACATGCAGTTAGACTTTTAAAAAAAGTTTAATAAATGACATGAGTTTTTCAACAATGAGTCAATAAAAAACAATGTATCTTGTTATTCCAACATTAGCACCGGATGAAGCGGTGTTCAGTTATCAAAAATTATAATTCAGAAGCAGGAGCAAATACTAGTATGTTCATGTCATTGTTATTTACAAAAGTGTAGCACCTAGTGACAGTTTGGAAAAAAAATGAGAAAGTGAATTGATTGTAAAAATATAATATATGGACAAAAGTCACGGCAAGATATCAAATGTAGAATATTAAAATTATGAACACAACGAAAATCTTGTGTGTTTCTTTTTTAGTTTTTACGCCAGTTTTAACACAATAGTCATATTCCGGCAGTCGCAACACCTTACTGACTTTGCGGGATAGATGCTTCCGAGGGATCACTTTGTTTCCAGAATTTTGTACTTCACAACAGCAGGTGTCAAGTGCCGTGTGGCAGCCGTAAAAAGTTGCCCCGTACTTTACTTCAGTGTTGTTATATTTTCTGGTCCTTCGGGATCATTGATGCCAGCACTATAAAGTGTTGAGAATTGAGTACCGCTCAAGCCGGTGCTAGGGGGCGTGAGGGATGTTGCACTTATTCATTATCCCTTATGTACAGACTCAATCAAACCGAGTCTGCAATTCTTATGTTATTTTGTTGTGATTGATGCTTCCGAGGGATCACTTTGTTTCCGGAATATTTACTAACACATAATTTCTTATTTTATTTCCACCTGTGACTAACTACTTATAATTATTCCACAGGGTTTTCCGAAAATGCGACTGCAACAAAGGTGAGAGATACTATAGCGATTTCACTAAATTATTTCTCTCCATTTTCTTATTTTTTTTGCAATTTTAGAACAAAAAAGTCAAATTAACCAGTATTCTAGTTATTTTATATTTTATGCGTAAATAATAAATTTATGTAGGATACTGGTTACATATGTCTCTTATAAATCTTGGTTGATTGGTCTTACATTTATTTATATTTTGATGAATGATGTACAATGTAGAAAGAGAGTTGACTAACCAATCTGAGATCGACCGCCCTTATTCTTTCTCTCAGCTGACTGACGCAATAAAAAAACACAACTAAAATCAATAAACAAACTGTAAACATAATTATTCATTTCAACATACCTGGAATCCAGAGCTAGCAGCCAGACCGTCAACCCGCATACAATTAGTGCCCGCGGTACATGATATTCCAATCCAGTGATCAAAACCTAATAAAAATTATAAGAATAGACAAGTGATATCAAACATCGACCGAAAACAAAGTTGTCTATCAGAGTGATCAGTGTTTATAACGAAACAAATGATGAATGAATTATATATAAAACAAATATTAAGTCATTAAAAATTGTATTAAATTAGCCTGGCGAGAATTCGGGGTACTTGTGAATTCCTATATATGAAAATATATGGAAAACATATGTTCTGATAAAATTTGTTATGTTCCTGTTTAAACTGGTTGTCTTATATATGCCGGCTTATTTTATTCCCTATTGATCGAAGACATTTTCCTCTCTCTTTAGCCATTAACTATTAATACCTAGGCATGATGATGTGTGGCAGATGGATTTTTATTAATGATAAAATTGTCTTTCGTTTAAACAAGTGTGAAAAGAAATAGATAACAATTTTTATTCTTTTTTAAACGTTCATTTCACTACTGCTGTCAATCAATCCTACAATACATGTTTCGGAAAAGTATGAGCGCTATATTCCTATGTCTTTTATGGTAGAACTTCCGTTTATTACCTCAAAATTTAATCAATATATGAATGTTTACGATTATATAATTTATACTTTATTTTATTTCTAATAAACTATATCATGTACAAGTTTACAATTTTAACATGTCTAATAAACTTAACAAATACGAACAGCCTCATTATCAAATACATGTATGTGAAGAAATGAAAATTCTTTAATATTCCGTATCAGCTTAGAAGAAGACCGAGATACCGATAATACGCCTATAACTGACAAACAATGCATGTCCACTGCCGTAACAGTGTATCTCAATGCACAAATAAAAGAAAGAATTAAGAAAAATAAATAAAAAAATTGCTTGACAAAGTTAAATAGAGAACACAGGAATCCCTAAAAAAACTTCCAAAGCGACAACATTGAAAATGTTACAGGCGCCATTTGAGCCTGTGCATTGACAATACTAGAAATTGCAAGCTTCAGTCCCATTCCCCTACTATCGGGTGATGAAAACTTTAGCATTTTAACAGTCACTATACCAGTGGGTAATTTGAATTTAAAACATTCACTGAATGTATATGTTCATATAGTGATCTAAATGGTCATTCCATTAAAAATTGCTTATGGTCCTCGTTAAGAAATGCGTATGTCCTTAACGAGAAATCAATGGGCGGAGAGAAGTTAACAAAATTGAAGGCTTACCTTGAATTCTTTATGACGTGAATACCAAAAGAAACAAAATGTTGGGACTTTCAAATTCTGTCAAATATCTAAAGGCGACATCCTAACTTATACTTGCCGTATCACATTAAGAAGGTCGGTATGACTTATACATCTAACAATAAAATACCTTGTACATTGAATGCTATCATCAGATCGTCCTTCTTGAAATTCGAATATAACAAGTGTCCGAAATAATTAGGAAAGGACAAGTGATGCCTTCATCTAACAGTAAGGCTGGAAAGCTAATCTATCATTTTTAAGGGGCGATGTGAATATATTATATATATTAAAAATTACTTTGTATATTGAATGCTGTCATAATGCCGTCTATCTCTTGTTGACTATCGAATATAACCAGCCTGGCGGATATAGCTTCACAGGCTGCCTGAAAATAGTTTGTGAATGATCAAAAGTAGTGTCTTTTGAGCTTTGCTATGTAGCAGTTGACAAGTAAATTCTGCAATCAAGATCATTGGCAAAAATGAAATCTAATGTAATGTTATGTAATTTACTAAACTATACTTCACTACACTACACTACACTATAATAAAATACAATATAATATACAGATTGGTTAAAAGAGCAACATATGCAAACATTAAAAGTAGCTTTAAATGGACGAATTTAATCTGTAACAGACGACGTTATATAAAGTAAGTAATGAACGGCAGCAACAAATATTTAAACCATCCTTTACGTTCGTCAATCTATGTAAAAGTACTGTACGGCGGACATGATTCTTTCTTGAGGACCTTCTTCAATTGCATAGTCACTTCTGACTATCTATTATGCAAATATCGGCACAGTATCTGCGTAAAATGTAAAACAATTAACTTTAAGTGTCTATAGACTAAATTGTTTGCCGTTTACTTGCGCTTCGTATAGAAGAAATAATTGAAACTTTTCATAGATAAGTGCTACCGTACACGTCTCCTAAGGAAACCTAGAACAATTAAACGTTTATATTTTGTTACTTCGATAGATGGCACATACACCAATATCGTTCCTTCATGTTTTCGTATGATTGACAAACAAATGGCGATCTTGTCTTTGTCTCTTTCTTGCCCTATATACGCTGAGTCTTAAAAAACATTGGTTAAGCAAGGTGTCAAAAATCAACAACTAAAACCAACTATACAGCTTATAGTGATTTTGTGTTGATAACGATTTTTCGAACTTCGCCATTTACGCCTTGAAATACGCCCGAGAACGTTTTCGACATTTCCTCTTTTCAACCCGAAATCAGGTTTCTACAACGTTGCATAATTCAGCCACTATACAGATATGTATTTTTTACCTTTGCAGATGCCCAAGTCCTGGAATCGTCACTCAATAAGAATCCATTGACTGTAAGCAAACAAACAATATCTATTCACGATTGGCCTTTTGCAATATAATAAAGACCCTTAAACACGCCAAAACCCGGCAAAGTTAAAAAAATGTTGCAGGTTCTGTTTCATTAAGCCATATTATGGACGATAGCGGAAAATGCAAGCTTGTGTTCAATAGACCTTTCTATTTTAAACGGACTTCGTAAAATGTTTTTCGTAACACGGAATAAATTTGGGGATTTTCTCAAAACATAATTGTGCGGAAAATAAGACCAAAAAAGATCTTACACTATAATAAAGTGGTTTTTGCACATGCATTAGCTTGTTATAGTTTTCCTTGAAACCATCAACATATTGAAGATGGAAATAATATAACCATAATTTATGTTAAGACTAAAAAGTCAAGGACTAAATTTCTTAATTTTTATACTCAGCTGAAGTCTACTGAAATGCAAAGTTATCAACCAATGACCAGGATCCGTTTTGTCAAGTTATAAGTGTCGATACATTGTGTGTAAGCAGGACTAAAAGTAATTATCACCACTGCTGTGACTGCTGAAGTCAAGTTCAAAGAGTAACATATGAAACAGTTGGCACTGGTGTTGAACTTGGTCTGGAACCGGCCTCTCCTCGTTATTGTTGTTAACCTGTATTTCTTGCTTAAGTTGACCGTCTGCGGGCTGTTGAGCTCGATCGATCACCTTCTCCAACATAATAGTCGTATGTATATTCGTATAAATATCACTGATATTAAAGTATTAAAATATTTAGTAAAGCTTCAGTGCGAGTGTGCGAAAATCTCGAGCGTTAGAATAATACAATTATAGTATAATAGGCCATAACGATTATACATTGAACCGTAGGTCCTCGAAAGTTAGTGATTTTCTTACAATTACACCTTTGCGTGGGAATACGTTTGTCCTTAAAACGTTTTGTTGTGTTTAACAACAATTGTGTTACATTTCGCTGCTACACTACTGTTTGCATTGTATTTAGATTTTCAGAATAAAGGGAAGCTATCTTTAGTATCACTTCCTGCTTTAGTTCAATATCTGCCAGATGCTTCAGAATATATCAACAGTGTACGGTCATGTTTAGTTGCCGTAGTAATACCACATCTAAACTCTGTACTAGATACTCGTCAAAGTGTATATAATCCGAAAGAAACGTGTTTCCATATATTCTCAGAAAATAGGTACAATTTTATAATCTTACTGGTAAAACATCTGCAACATTAATAAATATGTTACATATCTTTATGAAATAACAGCCGCCACAAACTGTCTCCAGTAAACATAATTTTATTGTTTCTGATATGGATACGATGTTACCAGACCCTTGTAACACTAAACACCATATTCAATGTGTGCACCACGTTTGTACATGTTAAAATTCGCACAGTGTAACGTACATTTTACGCAACATTTGCGCATTAAATCACTTGTCCTACCATAGATCAGTCGCTTAATGAACATGCTTAATAGGATAAAATGTATCCCGCAGTTGGTGCAATGGATGGAAAATCACACGACATATTGCGATCAATGAATGAGACACACGAACAAGCGTCACTTCACGCAAGTTATTGTGAATTCAGCGGCGTTTGTATTATTCTAACGTTCGAGATTTGCGTACATTTCACACTGAAGCGTTACTACATATTTACATTAGTAGCAGTATTATACAAATATGCATACGACTATTATGTTGGAGAAGGTGATCGAGCTTAACAGCCCGCAGACGGTCAACTTAAGCAAGAAATACAGGTTAACAACAATAAGGGCAGTTCCAGACAAATTTCAACACCAGTGCCGACTGTTTCAAATGTTGTGGTAGGTCAACGTCATCGACCGTCACATCGCTGGAGGAATAATTACTCCCTCGCAGATCAAATTAACGAAAACCAGGCTTTCTACAGGAAATTCCTGAACAAATAAATCCAAAACTACTCTTTGAACTTGACGTCAGCAGTAACAACAGTGGTGATTACAACTTTTAGTCCTCCTTACACACAATGTATCGACACTTAAAACTTTAAAAAACGCGCCCTGGTGACTCATTGGTTGATAAATTTGCACATCAACAGAGTATATAAATTAAGAAACTTTAAGTTGTTGTTTTTCAGTCTTTACATAAATTATGAAATTATGTTTATATTATTTCCATTTTTAATATGCTGACGAGTTCAAGAAAAACTATAACAAGCAAATGCATGTACAAAACCACTTTATTGCAGTTTTAGAGTATTGATCTTTTTAACTTATTTTCCGCAAAGTTATGTTTTGAGAATATCTCCCAATTTATTCTGTATTACGAGAACAACGAACTCCGTTTAAGGTAGAAATGTCTAATAGGAACGGCTTAATCAGAATTCAACATTTAACAGGGTGAAATTTGAAAGAAACGTCCGCTGATGTGTTAGTATCATATTTATTTTTAACAAACATCAAACCCCAGATAAGGTATTACAACCAAAGTGATGTCGTTATCGATGTTGATTATTTCGTCATATAGCTCTTAATAAGTTGAGATATTTATTTTCTTATTCGAAACAAACATTTTTAACAAGCCCCTAAAGCATTTATTATAATAAGCAAATATAACTCGCCATCTATTGGTTTTTAGAGCCGTAAGGTAATGTAAGAGGGCCGAAACGTATTATAACTATTTACTATTTGACGTCACAAAAAGAAATGAAAACTATAAATAAATCACGTGATGTTAGAATATTATATATATCTTAAAAATATTTTTGTTGTTGTTTTAATAAAATATTTTTTTAAATTTTAAAATACTTTTAACGTCTGTTCAGACTTTTGTAATGTAAGTGTTCAATCTATATAGCATAATGTATAGATGTACTATAACTTGCAAGTTAAAAAGTCAACAACGAATTTGCATACAAAATCAAAATTTTAACCAATCAGGATGACACACTTCGTTACAATGACTATCATGTTGATATGTTGTTTAACTAAATTGCATGGATTTCTGGACTTATGATCAAAATGTACAAATCTTACGTTCTGGGTAAATGTTGTGATGTTGATTAGGAATGATAGCATTTTGATCAGTAAGAAATTATTTTTTTCAAATAAACAAATAAGCATTCTTATCTGTGCTATTTAAAATTTACCAAATGTCTTGCACTCATTGCTGTTACAATTTTGATTGTTGACATTTGACCCTTGACAGTGTTCTCCTCCGTTGCTAGGTGATGGATTATTACATAACCTTGATCTTGACCTTGTCCCACCTCCGCATGTTACTGAGCAGGCGCCCCAGTCCAACCAATTTCCCCAGGAACCGTCCACTGAAATAAGAAAGGCAGAATGATTTGTCAGTTTTGCAGTACAATTCAGAGGCGATGCTGACATGACACGACGAGAAAGAATATGTGAACAACATTTAGTGCAAAGGTGTCAATATCTGATATATTTCTGATATGATTATATGATTCTTATAAGATTCTGATAAGATGCATATATGATTTTGATATGATTTTCATAAGAATTTGATGTAATTCTGATAAGATTCTGATGTGATTTTGATAAGATTCTGATATGACTTTGATATTGTTCTAATTCAATTCTTATGTGATTCTGATATATATGATTCTGATATGACTCCGATATGATTTTAAAGTGATTCTGAAATGATTAGTATATGACTCTGATATGATTCTTATAATTATGATCCTGATATGATTATGATATGATTCTCAGCTACATGTGATTAACCTGTTTTAAAAGTGAGGGGTAATATCATTTTTATATGTGTACTCTGCAAATATATACATACTGACAAATTATTAATTACATTTTTCGAGGGTGTTTTACTATGAAACATAAAAAACACAAAAATCTTTGTGTACATTTTCTGTACAATAGTGAGTGAAACTGTATTTTGATATATTGCGTTTGTCAGTTACCATTGTACTTTTTTACACTTTGTACGATAAAACAATAAATTATGCTTCATTTAGAAATATGTAAAAATGTTGAACACACGATAATACACACACTATCTTTTTTCAGTTACATAATAAACATGATATAACTTTTATATATAAAAAAGAACAAAATTAACTTAAAATGAAGTTTTATATTATATCCGGGAGAAAGAAAAATAAAAGCAAATAGTTGAATGTTGTAGAACTTATTAAAATGAGTCTGCTCAGAAGAAATTACGTTATGTTCATCATCACACATGTTCATCGATGCTCCTAATATATGCTTAAAGAATGCTGAGATGACGAACGATGCAACTGTACACATCTTCTTAACAGTAAACGTGCTGTTGTGACTTTAAAGTTAGTTTAAAAATGAGAATATGTCTCAAGAGCAAAGGTTAAAAAGCACAATCTTTGATCACTGACCCGGTTTGTATAATACAAGTTGCTGTATATAGTTCAAATGAAAAGTTGATACATGTGTAAAAGTAAAGCCTGTTTTCAAATATGTATTATCATTTGGAAATTCTTATCAACTTAAACATTATCTTTGATATCCTTTTATCAACTTGACATATAAAAGATGTGATAAATATTGACTTACCAATGCGCCCGTATACTTTCCAACCGAAATCCGTAGTTGCACTTTCCGGGTAAACACTACTTAATTCACAGATTCGATCATCGCTATTATAATTGAACGACAAAGCCTGCAGGATATTGTCATAATGAACCGAACATTTCAATAATGAAAAGTTAGTGTATGTTTTAAACACTCCCGAAATACGGACGTCAAATTTGAAAAGTTTAATACTCTCACTTTTTGAATGTCCTAAAAGAAATGTGACTATAAAAAGAACACGTAATTTTTTATAACCTTGTTTTTCCATATTTTTTTTTAATTTGTGTGTTTTTATATCATAATAAAAATGTCTCGATTTCGAATGTAAACACGTTTCTTATTTGATCATATTTATCTGACAATTTGTTCCGTCAATTTAAAGTAATAAGAAAAAGCAAAAAAAGCAAAAAAAACTCTCCAGCATTACTATGCATTTAAGTTAACAAATATAGAGGTAAAATGTTTTCGCATAAGTTTTAGTCAGAATCGAACTAAATAGTATGATTGTTGAATACATCATCATCCGATTTGGAAAAACTTATTTGTATTTCAAAGCGTGAATTGCTTTTTTTACCAAAACAATATTTTACTGTGAAAATAATGTTCGAATATCAATAATATTTTCCCAATAAAAATCTGCCTATTTGTTCAACAATTTTTTATTTCCTGATTAAACATCAAGAGTAAAACCAACAAATGAAAGTTTTATCATTTCTACGTTGAAAATATGAATAGCTGAGCACTTTGACTTAAATGAACAAAAGAGAAAGCTATTGTAAATCAATTAACTGACACCTGTCAGTGAAAGTGTTTGAGTGCTTTTAAACGATCTGTTGGTTTGCTGATACTATAGTGACTTTTAACACGTTTCAAATTGTTAAATGGCCTAGTCCATCATGTTATTGATCAAACACATTTATCATTTCCTTTTTGTTTTAGAAAATTTGCGAAATAAGTATTAAATGAATGGCAAAATGTGCAAAAAACAATGTATGGCAGTTTAGACTATTCTTGGTTTTAAAATATTGCCATAGGTATTATATTCATTCTTCTAAATCTTGCTTAAAATTGTCTATTTATCATTTTTCTTAAATACTGTAGTTTTATATCAAGTGGTTTAGATTTAATAAGTATGATTATTAGTTTACTTAAACCGCACAACAACGCCTACAAGCTTAGTTGATTAAGATTAACATATTTACGAACAATGTATCCTTTTCAATTGGTCAAATAAACAGACAAGCCGCAATTGGTCAGAATTTAAAAATATCTCGATAGAACGTGGCTGACCATTTATTAGTTTTCTTTTATCAATAACTATTATAGATTTCTAAAATAAACATTGACTTTTTAACTGAAAAATAAATAAATAATAAGATATCAGATCAGAGCATTTTGTCGTTATTATCTGAGGGTCTATCTCATGTACTGATGTATATGGCATGAATTCACCTTTTACTATTGAGCAATAATCTCAACCATACCCTTTTTCTTCTATTTCCACTTCCTTTGAAAGTACACATACTTTTATTCACACATAATCTGCACTAGCATGAGAATGTGATTTAATTAAAGCTATTGTCTAATAGTTAATAAAGATGACTACAATAACAAAAAGGTCTGATGGAAAAGTGATTTTATTAAATGAATGAAAATTGTTTTAGCAGCATGTAGAGGATTTATAAATTGATAAAAATATCTCGATCAAATGAAACATGTGACAGTTAAAACCATAAAACATCATTCGTTCCTTTGTGTACAGTGCTAAGAAAAGTGCCAACGTGCCTTGACAATTAGTGTGTTGGTTGTATGAAAAAAAAAACAAAAAAGAACAAAACAAGAGGGAACCAAAATGACACTCAAAATAAATAAATTAAATCAATATTTGGAGCTCAATCTTTAAGAATATTTATTATACGTCCAGTCGTGACTTTATAAATTTTAAATGATAATGTATTGTATAACTTCTACGAACTAACCTTTTGTATTTTATCTGTATTTAATTATAAAATGGACTTGGGTATGCAGGGCTATTAGAAATTAGTTTTGGTACTCTAATTTTATCGTAAACAAATGTCACGTTATCATCTACCCTGATATTCTACAGAGAGTAGAGGGGGGGCACGTGCACTTTGCTTCTTGATATTTTTTAATGCATTTGTTTTTCTCTCAGTATTTTCATGCCAGTAAAATCCGGGTTGTGATCGTAATTTGAAAATAAATAAATTATAAAATAAATAAAGTCTGTAAGTAAATTAAAATGTAGAATAAACTGTTTACTTGAGACTCAATGCAATTTTAAAAGCAATGTGAAATATGTTTTGGAAGAAGAACGGCTTACAGAAATCAAATATCTGGGAAACTTTACAAGAAAGATTATTTCCGAAATCCCTTCAGATTAGTCAAGAAATATAACGTGTTTATTCTTAAACTGAATTGATCTAAGTTGTAATAAAGTTTGTAATACAATAAATTAATAAGTTTATAGTATTCAAGATCCCGTAACATATTTTTTATGGTTTTATGTCATGAATTTTTTGCTCAAATGAAGATTTTTCAAGATTGTAAGTTCCAAAAGCATTATCTCTAAAGATATTACCAAATTTACATCTCATGTTAATAAAAGCAGGTAATTAGAAATTTATTTTCTATATTTTTTTTTCAATTAGAAATGAATACATATATTTCGATGATTATATAAAATGTGGACAAATATTTGCAGTACATATTTTACATATTCATTGATGTTTGCAAATTGTTTAAGCAGCATAATTATAAAAATAATAAAATTTCAAAAAGTTTAAAGTGTGGTGACAACCTTAATTTCAACATGCAGGGCCTTTAAGTATCAGACACAACAACAGGTAGCAAAATAATTATTTATAGATGTTGTTTGCTTGTTTGCACGTGTGAGATACATGGCCTGATAATACATATACTTACAGAGCAGATGATACATAAAAGAAAACATAATCGTATTTAATGACCATACTAAATCACTTAAAACTTAATCGACACTTTTCCATGTAAAGTTTACAAAAATATCAAAATGATACATTTCTATTGTTTTTGTCAACAGTTGAATTTCTTATACGTAAAGTGCCCATTGTAGACCAATCCCTTTGAAGGAAGTTATTTACACTACTTTACAAATTAAGAATGGCCAATGAGAATCATGCACTCTCCTGTTGTCTGGTAGTTTACCAGAAGCAACCCAACTAAATATAAACAAAAATAGCAGCATCTTTAGCCACAATTTTTGTTGACAATATTACAATGTCTGCAACAGATTAAATTATAACGTTTAGCGTATATAAGCTTATTGGTTTGACATCTTAATTTCTTCTTATGGGTTAAGTACGTATTAACGTCGAAAGAAATATTTGTCACATTTATTTCTTTCCTGGTTCCTGTCTAATTCTTGTGCACGTATTTGAAAAAAAAAAATACGAGTCTAGTTTTTAATTTAGTCGTCTAGACGTTCTGTAGGGATCTCGTTTGCTATTTTTTAAAGTATAAAAATCTATTATATAGATCACACCCGTTGAATGACTACATTATTTCTCGGGATTTCTATGACGACGGGCAAGGGAAACTCATATTCAGATGCCCATGCAATGGCTACATTTATTTCAAGGGTTTCATATTGTAACGACAGGGAAAGTATGTTTTTTTTACTATTATACAAAAGAGAGAGAACATCAAAATACTTGGCAATCTGATATTGGTACAAATAAGATAGTCTCGTGATTCGATACTCTTTTTCAAAAATACTATTTGTATACGTTAAATTAATGTACACAAAATGCCCTAAAGGAGAAACAATAAGCAGAGTTGTTGGATTTTACGAGGCAACATCAATGTGAAGGTGATATGGCGGCTAACCAGATTTACTTATGACAGAATACCTCAGTTGTATTATTTTAGTGACTAAAGGGCACCTGAGTGATACCACCGGGATTCCGTCAGCAAACTAGATAGCCTGCTTAGATAGAATAAACTATATCAGGTCCAAACCCCGCAGTGAAGAGAAGTTAGTAGTTTGAAGTCAACGGTCTTACCCACTCGGTCACAGACGACCCATGCGAATTTAAATAAAAATCGAAATTTAAGTAAGCGTCTTCTTGGATTGAAGTTGTAAGTGCAAACAACCATGTACGTCATCCAGCATTTTACAAGCTTTAAGAAAATTGAATCTGCTAGGAAGAAAATTTGCATTAAAGATATACTATGGTCATCCCTAAAGTTAACTATTTTTATCGCATAATTTTATTGCAATGAAGGAAAAAATCGTACTTAAAACGTCTAATTTGAATAAGAGAATGAATAATTGCCTAACACTTTTAAATTGTAAAAAGTTTGCAGGCTCGCAATCGTTGAGCCTGTTAATCGGATATTGCAGGAAAGTCCATGAACTGAAATGCGTTATTAAAATGTCAATTTACGCTACAATAGGTGGGTACATTCAACAAATGAAACAAAGTAACAATTCGTTGTAGAAAGATTCTTGTTCTCACATAGATAATACCCGAATCCCTCAAGAAAGCACAAAACGGAAAATTTGAAAACATAACTAAATAACAATAAGAAAACCTTAAATTAAAAATTTGGTCAGGAATTATTGCTGTCAGGTTATTTTTTAAATGTGTTTCTTACAAATAGTATGTACAAAATTATGTTACAAGAGGGCACGAATCAAATATGTTTGTAAACATTAGATAGAAGTTTTTTTTTCTTTTTCTTTCAATTTGTTTGCATATTAAAGTTATGCAACTGAAAACAGTTGAAAACCCGTATCATCAAAGATGAGTTTTGCAACGTGCAATTTCATTTTGTATGACACCGCAATTTCCGTAGGAAAACCCAACAGTGTCATGTATATTAGTTTAACAACGTAAACGTGCGCTTTAAATTGTAAAAAACTAGCATTAGAAATACTAAAAGGCCCGAGAACATGAAAATGATGACGCAGAGCAGATAGTACTCGTATGATAAACAATTCACTTAAACAGGATATGTAACTTAGACAAACCAAACCGGAAGTAATGAACTTTGTAAAGGTATCGTAACAGATGAAAATGTACCCTGCAATTGACCTATTTTTAGTCACATCTGGTGTTATTCTTCACAGGTGCAGCAGAAATTCGCATCTATATTATAATTTTTACCGGTGCTCATTTTTGAGATACATATGGGGTTCCACTCCCGTGGATAAAGACGTGTCATTAAATTAATTGGTGTTTATAGTAACTAAATACCGTTTTTGGATCTTTCAGTATGTGATAAAATAAATATATGTAGGTTTATTTAAACATTTATTGAAATGTTCCCATGATATTATTTTATAACTCTAATTTTTTTAAAACTCATTCAATAAATTTAGTATTGAAACAACGCTCATTCAACAACCTCCATAAAAACAATCAATTTTTCGTTGTTGCCAGTATAGGACACCGGATATAAACGTGTTTTGTGTGAACACAAAATTGGGGAAATTTGAGAGAATTTCGAAAAATCTTTTTCCCAGCTCATATGACACTCATTTGAACTTGTTCCCTTAATGCCACACAATGGTATTTTGGTCGGTCTATGATTCTTTTTGGGCACAATATCATTTCAAGTTTTGTTAAAATTCAAATTAAAATAGAGAAATAGGAATCCCTTAAGAACGTCCAGAAAATAAATTTGAAAATATGTCAGGCTGTTCTCAAAGACGGTACTTGAAAAAGTAAGTTATCGTCCATACCCAAAACCAGCAGAGGCTTAACCAGAAGTCAACATTAAAAATAAAAAAAAATGTCACGCTTGATTTATTTTTCGTTACAAATAAAACTAGTCATTCTTTATTCAAATTAGTCACGGTTGATTCCAATCTGGTTTTCTTTTAAATATTAATGCTAGTCAGGGTTGATTCACATATGTTTTTCTTGTTAACATGAAGGTGGGACATGCTTAATTCAAGTCTGTTTTTCTTCTAAAAATAAATGTTTGTAACGCTTGATTCAAATTTATTATCTTATGTTTGTCACGGTATGCTCTTTGTTGAAATCTGGTTTTCTTGTAAAAAACAAATGTTGGTCACGTTGTATACAAATCCGGTTTTCTTGCAAAATAATGAAGTGAGTCAGTTTGGTTCACATCTTGTTTACTTGTAAAAAAATAATGTTACTCTAGCTTGATTAAAATCTGGTTTTCTTGTAAAGAAATAATGTTAGTTACGATTGATTCAAATCCGTTTTTTTTAGAAATTATGTTTGTCACGGTTGATTCAAATATCTTTTTTCTTTTTTTTTTCACTATCAATTCAAATCCGTTTTCTTTATAAAATAAATGTTAGTCACATGATGCGTTTAATTCAAATATGTTCACAAATATATCTTTTTACAACTGTACACCCAGTGTCATCCCAGAGTTTCGACCGCATACCGATATATACGCAGTCACCCCAGTTAGGCTCATTAGGCGCCCATGCCTGCAAAAAAAATGTTAAGAATTGAAACATTATAATGACACTTTTGTTGCTTATGTTTATTTTTTCTCTTTCCTCACATTAATTAAAGCGTAACATGCATATCGACTTAACAAATTTTAATATTTGTTTGTTTGTTTGTTGTTTCATTTTACTCCTTTTCCCAACTGTATTTCAGTCATATAGGCGGGTAGTTTTCTAACTATCGTATCTGGAGAGTTATACCAGTACTAGACTACCTTCCTCCGCGTTAAACTACCAAAGCATCTCCCGGGGATTGATCCAACGCCAGAGAGGTAACTGGATAAGAAGTAATCGACTCTAACCCCTTAACTCTAACGGAGTGTTATAAATGGCACGAGTCTTTCAAGAACAAATCATAAAATTTGATATATTACAATCATTTTGTTACTCCCATCTTCGTACCGGGTGAAGCAGTAACTTTTTTTCAAACGTTAAACTTCAGAAGCAGGAAAAAATACATTCAAGTTATTGCGATTTACAGGGGAACTAACAATCCACTGACGGTTTGGAATAATGTGAGAAAGTAGATTCACATATAAAAATAGTAAAAAATGGTAAAATAGTAAAATTAGGAACACGCCGAAATGTCACGTGCAGATAATAAAATGAAAAATACGACAAAGGCGTGTGTGTGTATATTTTGTTTTAACGCCAGTTTTAACACATTGGTATTATCTCGGCAGCCGGTACACCTAGCCGGTTTTGCAGGATTACTAACCAGTAATTACTGAAACATTTTCGCCTGTGACAAACTGCTTACACTTATTCCACATTGGGATTCTGAATTGACGGTAGGTAACATAGATGACAGGTTCTATGGCCATTACAATAAATCATTTCACTTCTGTTTCTATATTTATAGCAATCGTAAAAGCAAGATTTACCAAAACGTTTTTTTTCTGTTTTATCACGTGAAGGGTCAGGATACATGTGATAATGGTTACATATGAATCTCAGTTGATAAGTCTTACATGCATTGAAAAGACCAATCATGCCCCAGAAAAGCAATCATTTTAATTTCTCAAAAATGTTTTCATTTTGAATACTGTATCTATGTTACCATTCTCCGTAGAATAATCAATTGCCAATTAAATAGATTACATGGATTATCTTTGCTCCTTTTTCTTTATTTACAATTGGTATAATTACATTGAATTAGTGTTTTGTATGGAAGTCAAAATACCACTTTGTTAACATTTTGCTTCCTTTCCGACACATTGCACTGTATATTCAGTGCTACTTTCAACATCTGTTAAACATCTAACATTCTCTAAATCGATTATTAAAACATTTTCAAACATATGTAACAATTTGACATGTCTAAAGAATTAATGAATATTATTTCTAAGGCATGGTGTGCTTTTAAATGCTTATAAATTTTGATTATTATATGTGTGAATTTGAGAAAGATTCTTGAATAAATCATAAACTAATATGAGATCGACCGATAAAATACTTCCGTTCAGCTCTCGGACGCACAACAAATATTTAAAAAAATGTATATTTCAAAATACCTGAAATCCAGAGCTAACAGACCGACCGTCAATCCACACACAATTAGAGCCCGCGGTACATGTCATTCCAATCCAGTGATCAAAACCTAATGACAAATTGTAAGAACAGGCAGTTATCAAAAGTCCCATACCGTTTTGAACCCCAGCAACATACTGAAGGGCCAAACAAATAATTCAATTTTGTCATTAAGGAGGGCACAGGAAAAATTATAGGAAATGCAGAATCCCAAACATAATTTATGCATTCATTTTTTTTCTCAATTAGACATACATTGTATTAAGAAATAATTTACTAGATATCAATAAATTTATGCAATAAATTAATTACCCAAAAGATGAGCATAGTATATCTATAAATATTATGTGACAGCTTAAAAGAAGACGGATAGACTGATATTAGCCTTGATTGAGCCTTTGCACGGACTGGCCATTACAAATAACGGTTACTGTCTGAAGCAGAATTTAGCATTTTAATACAAAACGGGTGAACATTTTAATTTAAAAAAAAACATCTGTGGATGGTCTTCATGGCAATTTCATAAAAGTGGCGTATGGTCCCCAAGTAAAAGAAAGCTTGTGTCCTTAACGAGACAACAATGGGCGGGACTAAACAAAATGGAAAGCCTATTTATAGTTCTCGATCATGTGAACACAAATAATACAAGATGGCGGGACGTTCGATATACACATCCTTCGTAAAGAAAAATCAATATATGAAGCACACACTTATATTAGGAATAGGGGGGAGGGGCTGGGAACAAAGTCATAAGTCATGTCTATATGCTATCAAGCTAGCTGACTAAAAGTCGGTGGTTCTACTAAAGTATTCGTTCGTGCTTGGACTAATAACATAAGAGCACGTGACATCTTACGCCACTAGAACAGCTGAAAATTTGCTGTATCACCATTACAAGGTCAGTGAGACTTAACACACCAACACAGAAATACGAATGCAGTCATTAGATAATCTTTTTCTTGTTGACTTTTGAGTACCGCTCAAAATGAGAAATTAAGAACCGCTTAAGCCGGTGTTAGGGGGCGTGAGGGATGTTGCACTTTCAATCCCTCTCATGTACAGTCTCATGCAAGTGTCATGTCATTTCCTGATTCTTGTGCTTCAGAGAGATCATTTTGTTCCAGATATTTAGAATATAACAAGTGCCCCAAAAAATGACGAAAGGGCACGTGATGTCTTCCTCTACCAGTAAAGCTGAAATAGCTCGTTTCATTTTTACAGGGCCGATGTGACTTATATATGAAAATTAAATACCTAATATATTGAATGATGTCATCATGTCGTCTATCTCTTTTTGACTTTCGAGTATAACGAGCCTGGCGGACAAAGCTTCACAGGCTGCCTAAAAATAGATTATGAAATGGCCTGATTTAGAATATGTTGCACTCTGCACAATGTAGCAGTTTACAAGTCAATTTACAATCAAAATCTTTGGATATGAGCTTATTATATACTTTAATATATTATCACATAAACTGCCGTGCAGGAGTGTAATAAAGCCATTTAATAAAAACGATGTTACACTAATGTAATAACACTTTGACCTGACGTCATTTGCGCTATATAGAAACATAGCGTTAAGGGCGCTAATGTTAGCGTTACACTATGTACGCGTCATTGAAAAATTACTCATTTAAACAGTTTACTGTTCTTATTTTACATATGTGATAAATAGAATATTATATTCCTGTAGGCAGAGGCTCTTATAATATGATTTTATTCACACTCGTTCAATAGATTTAGTATTAAACTACACTCATTCAATGTCCTCTATATATAATATGATATGATATGATATTGTCCTTTAATTTCCTTAAAATGTAAAGCAAGTACGTTTAAATGCCCCAAAGACTAAATTGATTGCTGATTACTTGTGCTTAAATTAGAGAAGAAGAGAAAAATCTTTAAAAAATAATAAGAAGAAAATGGCGATCTTGTCTAGAAATCATATACGACATTTCCCCATTTCGACCCGAAAACTGTTTTTATACGAGGTTTTATAATTCAGCCACTATACAGGCATGATTTTTACCTTTGCAGATGCCCACGTTGTTACATCTTCACTCAATAAGACACCATTAACTGAAAACAGACAAACAATTTCTATTCACGAATGCCTTTCTGCAACAAAATAGAGAAACTTAAGAAAGACCCCTTAAAACGCCCAAAACCTGCAAAATTAAACATGTTAATGGTCGGTTTGATTTAGCCGGTTTACGGACGGTAGTGGTAATTGCAAGCTACCGTCCACGCTTCCTGACATAGGCTTAATCAGAATTCAAGATTTGAATATAAAAATGGTGAACATTTAAATCAAGAACATCCGCAAATGTGTTACCTTCATATTTCATGTAATACATTTCACATTAAAGTTAAGGGGTAAGAACAAAAGTACACCGGAAATTAAATATTACAACCGGGTGTAGCCGTTATCGAGTTTGAATATTGTGTAAAGACACTATCAGCAGGATGGGGTATTCATTTAGTTTTACACAAAAAACATTTAAAATGGTCCATCGGTTTCAATATTTCCTTATTTTTATTTTCAAAATCACCCCTTTTTTGCAGAATACTTGATTCAAGCTACAACAACACAAGTCTGTGTACAAGGTTTCAAAGGTTGCTCATTGCCAAATTACCTGGAAAAAAACTGTTTCTTCCCTTTCTTTTTTCCGATTAGTACAGCTATGTTGCTTTAATTTGGCATTTTGTATGGAAGCCAAAATACTTCTTTGTTTACATTTTAATACTTTCATGACAAAAATGTTAGAATTAGAACTACTTTCCCCATGTAACAAGCTTTTAAATACACTTGAACCTTTTTTTTTATTAAATTTAATTCTCATGTTTGCACTTTCTAAATGAGCAGAAATTTAATGGTTTCTGAGACAGAATGGGCATTTAACAAGCGCTTAAGCCTTTAGGCAACTACAACTCGACAGTTCAATCTGTCCATCATGATAGTGTAAACTGAGATCTATACGACATTTTAATACATGTATATATTTTATAACTTGTTTATAAAGTAGTAGATCTATATTTCAAATTTTACTTTTTACGACGTAATTGCTTACGAAATCAAAATTACAACCATTCTAGACGACACAATTTGTTACATCCTATGTCGTGTTTAGGCATGTTCTATGTTATAGAAGTAATTTGCATGGCTTTCTCGACTTGATCAAAATGTACAAATTATGTGTGGTTAGACATTGTTTTGTTGATCAGGATAACATTATGCCTAGTACAATTGTTATTTCTCAAATAAATAAATACATTTTCTGAAATTTGCTGTTTTAAATTTACCAAATGTGTTACACTCCTTTATGTTACAATTTTGACTGTTGACATTTGACCCTTGACATTGTTCTCCTCCGTTGCTAGGTGACGGATTATTACATGACCTTGATCTTGATCTTGTTCCATCTCCGCATGTTACTGAGCAGGCGCCCCAGTTCAACCAGTTGCCCCAGGAACCGTCCACTGAATTAAACATAAAAAGACAGAAGGATTTTAAAATCAGAAATAATGCTGATACGATTCCAATGTGATGCTGATATGATACTGATATGTTTCTTATATTTTTCAGAAATAAAATTGATTCTGATAAAGTTATGATACTATTCCGATACATTTCTAGTAGGATTCTGATATAATTCTGATATATTTTTTTCATTACACTATGATTCTTTGATTCTGATATGAATCTTATCCACATTTTGATTAACCTAATTTTCTGATATGAAAATGGGTCAAGTTTCAATTGATGTGTGTGTCTTCTGCAAAACGTACACATTGGTTTATAAATTACTACATTTTTTGAGGGTGAGTGGCAATGAAAACTTATAAATACAAAACCTGTATGCGAATTTACTGCACAATAGTAATTTTAACAATATTTTGACATATCGCGTTTGTCCGTTACACGTTGTTCCCTGGTACACATTGATTTAAGGTGTTTACCATTAAACATGGATAATGGTCACTATGACGAACTGTAACATTTACCGTGTTGTTTATGAGTTATTGATATATTACTGAAATAAAACTTTGCTGTCAGCAGGTTTTTTTTCCAGAAATTCGAAAACTCTGGTTAATCTATAATATCATTATAATGAGAAATAATTTCATACTGTTCATTAATAACATTCAGGTAACGAATAACACGAACACAATGTTTTTTTCTAAACACGTATTTAACCATTTCCCTATAGCTTAATTCAAAATATCCCTAAAATTTTACACAATAAGTGGCTGTTTTCAAAGTTTGCCAATTTTTTTTGAAAAATATATTGGTTGATCATGCGAAATATACAATACTTTTATTTATAGTTTTTATTTTATTAAACTTTGAAAACATCTGTATATCATTTTGCCTATTAAATATGAAAAACAAGATCAACAAGGAAAGGCGGCGTTCAATGAACGCAACCCCCATATGACCCAGCAACAAGAACCAATGGCAAGGAGCCCAGGTGGACCCCAAACATAAAAAGGACAGGGCAACGACACGTTAATCATTAAATGATAAATAATTTGTAACTGATTTGGCATTATTCAGCAAATAAATACCTACAATAATTATATATTAATTCAAATCAAACACTTTTATCTTTCATAAAGGATTTGAGAGATACATAAATAATTTAAAAACAAAAAAGAAAGAAAAAGAAAGAAAAAAATATAGTTGCCCCTTCTGGGGTTTGAACCAACGCCCCTTATTTAAATGTAGTTGACAAGTGATTCTAGTCTATTTGAATTCTCTATTCTCTTCAAAGTGGAGGTTATGTAGTATCCATGGTCTACCTTAAATACATCAATGTTTACGATAAAAAAATATCCTTCAGTTCGAAATATGTAGAAATTGTTGAAGATACGATAACACACACAAGATCATCGAGTTTGGTACGTTATAAATATGTCGTACTTTTTCCACAAAAATCTAGATTTACCTAAATTGAAGTTTTGTGTTATACCCAGAGCAATGACAACAAAGCAGTGACTCCGTTTGTTTGTAAAATAATACATGTTGTTGCAGAGGGTTGATATAATAAACGTTGAATCTTATAGCGGCTTTTGCATTACATTATGATACGAAAAAAACATGTGGCTTATCAATTGTGTTTATGCCTTAACATTGATATTTTTCTCATAAACGTTTAATATTAAGTAGAAAAAACAGTATCCCTACAGAAAGCCTAACTCGGCAAAATTGAAAATGTTACAGGCTCAGTTTAGGTTGTGATAAATATTCACTCACCAATGCGCCCATATACTTTCCAACCAATATCCGCTGTTGCACTTTCCGGGTAAACACTACTTAATTCACAGATGCCGGTTTTCAAATAGGTATTATCATTTGGAAATTCTTATCAACTTAAACATTATCTTTGATATCCTTTTATAAACTTGACATATAAAAGATGTGATAAATATTGACTTACCAATGCGCCCGTATACTTTCCAACCGAAATCCGTAGTTGCACTTTCCGGGTAAACACTACTTAATTCACATATTCGATCATCGCTATTATAATTGAACGACAAAGATTGCGGAATATTGTCATAATGAACAGAACATTTCAATAATGAAAAGTTAGTGTATGTTTTAAACACTCCCGAAATACGGACGTCAAGTTTGAAGAGTTTAATACTCTCACTTTTTGAACGTCCTAAAAGAAATGTAATTGTAAAAAGAACACGTAATATTTTATAACCTTGTTTTCCCATTTGTTTTTCTTTTCTTAAAATAAATAAATGCTCATATCATAGTATATTGAATCACTCGACTATGCCTGAAAGCACGTTTCTTGTTTGACCATATATCTTACAATTGTTGCCGTCAATTTAAAGTAACTATAACTAACATTAAACGGTCCATCATAACCATGAACTAAGGTAACATATAAATAGTTAAATTGTGTTTGCTCAAGTTTTAGTCAGGATCGAAATATAGAGATTGTTAAATACGCCATCATCCCATCAGGAAAAACTTGTTTGCCTCTCATTACCAGAACGTCATTTAACAGTGAAGATAAAGTTCGAATATCAATATTAATTAAGAACACAATGAATATTTAACCAATAAAAATCTGCATATTTGAAGAACAATCCTTTATTGCCTGATTAAACATTGAGATTGAAACTTTAAAATTCTACAAATAACAGTTTTTATATCATCACATTACCTAGAATAATATGAATAGCTGGGCACTTTGTCTATAATGAACAAAAGAGAAATCTATTGTAAATCAATCAATTGACACCTGTATTTTAAAGTATTTGAGTGCTTTTAATCGATCTGTTGTTTTTAATGATACTATATTTACTTATAACACGTTTCAAACTGTTTCAAAGTTTATTTCAGAACTCAATTCATGTACACACATGACAATATGAGCTATAGCATATAAACGTACATTACATAAAGAGGCATAGCATACACATGAACATAATAATATTAATACAATTTATCTTAACAAAATGGAGAGAAACACGCATTTTCAAGGACATGATGAACAAATATGTAGAAATCTTATCTATTCTCAAATTTTGTGATTATTTCCTTAACAAATAAACAAAAAAATCTGTATTCATTTCAATGAGTTATATTCATATTCATAATAGATTTAAAAGTTAATATATTTGGATGTCTTAAATAATTTTGATCTAACGTTCTTTTTCAGAGTACAGATAATTCATTGCATTCAAAGTGATAGTGAAATTCATCTCCAATACTTCCGGAGCTGTTACAAAGAGTACATTTACGTAAATTTAAATCTATACCATTCCAACTTCCGGTTTCTACAGGAAGTCTGCTGTTTCTTGTTCTAAACTAAATTACATATCTTAATAAGTTTTTTGGTGTATTTATTAAATAGGGTTCGAAATGGAATGTTTCTTTAAATAATCTATAATTTTTACATTTACTTGATTCGTTTACTGTACAATACCAGTCATTTAAAAATATATCTGACAATTTTTGCTTAACATTGGCAACTTACCATTTGTGATTAGGAAACATCTGATAGGTCCATACATTAGGGTTTCCACAATTAACAAGTATATTTTTTATATGCTTAAACCACAGAAATGTCTGTCTATTAACATTACTACTTGTATTATAAGTCTTAAGAGCAATTTGATAAAATGTGCTAGATACTTTTAATTCATTAGGTACAACTAGATTAGACCAAAAATTAATCATTCTGCAATCAATATCAATAAAAATTGGTTTAACACCACATTCGCCGTACACAATACAATTTGGTGTACTAGATTTTAGGCCTAATATATGTTTAAGATATTTCAATTGTACTTTTTCAAGTATACTGTTATTCCCATATCCCCAGCATTCACAACCATATAATAAAATTGGTTTTACAAGTTTGTCAAACAAATCTATTTGCATATCTAAAGGTAATTGAAGATTATTTGATTTTTTAATTAAACAGTACATGGATTTTATTGCTTGGTAAGCTATATAGGTCTTTGCTTTTAAGAAACTACCACTTCTAATAAATAATATTCCTAGATATTTGAATTCCTCGACAACTTCTAGATTTTCATTACCATATGTAAAACTATACTCCATTCGCCTACCTTTTGAAAATATAAGAACTTTCGTATTAGATGTATTAACTGTTAATTTCCATTTGTCACAGTAACTTTTATATAGGTTAATAGCTATTTGTAAATCGTTTGCTGACTCAGATAAAATAACCGTGTTGTTAGCATATAGAATAATAAACAATCCAAGTCCAAGTACTTCATCATTAAATGTTACACCTTCTATACAGTTACTATTTGAAAAGTAATCATGCAAATCATTCAAATAAAAAGAAAAGAGCAACGGCGATATAACTATTTAATGACCGAAATCATCATTTCATTGATCAAACACATCCGTCAATTCCTTTTTCAGAAATTTTATGATAAAAGTATTAAATATAAACTGTGGAAAAAAAACTTGCAAAATATGTATTACATGAATTGCGAACGGTGCAGAAAAGATATGTATGGCAGTTCAGACCAGTTTTGGTTTTAAAATCTTGCCATGACTATGATTTTCATTCGTCTGCATCTGGCTTAAAATTGTCTGTATACCATTAACTACTACGTTTTTTTACAAAATATTGTCGTTTGATATCAATGGGTTTAGATTTAATAAGTCTGAATATTAGTTTTACTTAAAACGCACAACAAGAAAGTGGTCATTCCTTTATAAGTTTTCTTTCTTGTGCCCTTTCACTTTTGTTTCAAATGGAAACCCCAGATAAAGTGAACCAATACCAGCTAATGATGTCTAAGGTCACTCACAGCTAGCTCTATATACTAAGTCAATAATCTGCACTAGAAGAAACATATGATGTAAATACATATATTGGCTTATAGTTAATAAATATAAAAACAACAACAAAGGTCTAGTGAAAAAGTGATTTTTGAAACCATAATATTACATTCGTGCCTTTATGTGTGTTGTGCAAGGAAAAAACCACCGTGCTTTGACATAACAACCATCAACAAAATACTTATATATAAATGTTGTTTGCAAGTGTTTGATGCATGATACAATATAACCTATATTTATAGTGCAGATGATAAATAAAAGACGTAATGTTATTAAATGTTCATACTAAAACACTTAAGCGACATTTTTCAGAAAAAAAAGGGAAATTAAGAATTGCTAACGATCACATAAAACGGCCAAATTGAAAATGTTGCAGGCTCGATTTTATTGAGCCTGTTTATGGGCGGTAATGGAAAGTGAAAGTTAACGTCCACGTCTCCTAGCAATAATAAGTTAAGTTATAATATGTAATAGTTTACAAGAATATCCAAATGATACATTTCTATTGTTTTTGTCAACAGTTGAATTTCTTATGCCAAAAGTGCCCATTGTAGACCAATCCCTTTGAAGGAAGTTATTTACACTATTTTACTGATTTTAGAATGGCCAATGAAATTCATTCTCTCCTGTTGTCTGGCAGTTTACCAGAAACAATCCCTCTAATTGTCATGTAGACAAAAATAGCTGCATCTTTCTCCAAAATGACTAGTTTTTAAATTAACGTTTTAATGACAAAATTACACTGTCTGCAACGAATTAAATTGGAACGTTTAGCGTGTATAAGTTTATTGGGTTGACATCTTAATTTCTTCCTATGGGATAAGTACGTATTAACGTCGGAAGAAATAATTGTCACATTTAGTTCTTTCCTTGTTCTTGTCTCGTTCTTGTGCACGTCTTTGAATAAAAACTTAGATACGAGTCTCATTTTTAGCGTTCTATGGGGACCCCGTTTTTTAAGTTTTAATGCATAATAAATCTAGATGGATTTAAATGTAACGGCGGATCAAGAAATTCGTTTATAGTTTTTGTTTTAATCACAGTATGAAATTGCCACATGTTAAGCATAACAATATATTTATGTAAAACAAAAGCTATTAAAAAGAATCATTCTTACCATAGTTTGGTGATTTTTATATTGAGAATGTGTCACAGTTAAATTGAACACCCGATATGCACAGTGCGTTAACTGGAGTGCAAGTATAAGTTACCTGCGCTTAAGTTCTCTCCCTGGAGAGAAACATAGAACATACTCGTTGGTATGCTTCATTTTTTCTCGGGAATACTATGAGGGCGGAAAAAAGGGGACATCATATTATTATGGTTGTATTTATTCCCAGGGTTTCATATTGTGACGTCAGGGAAAGTGCTTATATATTTGCATATTATACAAAGTTAAACAGAAAAGACAATCAAAACATTTGGCAATCTTATTTATACTCGGTTAAAATCTATGGAGGTTATTCGTTGCCAAAAATCCAGCCTTTGAAACTTGACAATGCATACTTCGGTTCTACTAAACAGATAAGTAAAAATCTGATTGTCGATCCGAGAGTTACATACTGCACTGGTATTATGCATTTTGATTATCTCGATTTGATAAAATGAAAGCTGTTCACATGCAACTTAGATAAGTTGCAATGTATAACTTCAAATTTGCGACAGGTAGAAATGTAAACGATAGAACGTACACAATACGTTTAATGCTGTGCAACATGACTTTGAGAATGTAACTGCATCAACTTGACACACTCAGGTTTACAACTCAACACTTTCCTTTTACATTGTAACGCGATTAACATTTGTAAACGATTTTGCAACTCCCATATATGGCATTATCACGGAAATAGACGAAAATTATAGGCGGAGCCAATTTTCATGAAAGAGTATATAAAGAATATAAAGAGAGGTAAGTCTTGCTGGTACAAAATATTTCAAATTATATAGAAACTGTTATAAATTTCACATACATCAACTGCATTACAGTTGACTTTGAACATACTCTGATTTTGTTAAATTTGCAAAATTGGTTAAGATATAATGTAACAATGTAACAACGTATATACTGATAATGAGCATAATAATATGCAAAAACTAAAGTTGGTGAATTAACATAAGGGAATGCTTCCGATATAAGGACACACACCACTATTTGTTGATATGAACGTTAGGGTTTGTGTGCCGTCATACGTTACACGGCAATACTCGTAAACATATCTTTTACATTCAGCAAATAGTAACATTTAGCAAATAGAATGCGATACATGGAAGACACTTTTGGCAACATGAATAAAGAGAAACTGAACATTAAGCCTGTGCCTTCTTTCTTTAAAGGACTATTTTTGGTTGTAGAAAAACCCATATTTTTGACCAAGTGTTTAACCACGAAACAATTCAAAGTTTACTATCGATAATTCCGTTGTATAGCCAAAAAATTGTGAATTTGTCCCATTTTAATGTTGAAATAAATATTCATTGTATCCTTGCATCTCTGTTTACCTCCATTGTGAGGTATTTTGAGTTATAGGATGTGATTTAGCCTTTTATTATTAAATATGTGTAAGCTGACGTAGGTTAAGGTCTTTTTATGCATTGTACTGAATCAATAGCACCTCTAAAATCTGTGTATACATGCTGTCAATAGCTGTTACCTAAACTTGCTGTCTATATGATCAAAAGCAGAGAACTATTTTATGTACATGAAATACTACACAGAATATTAATTAAGTTTTGTAAATGATGGCTTTCTAAGAGATCAAACAAACAAGGTATACATAAATTGATAATCAACATAAATGCATTTGGACTCATTTAAATATTATTATTGAAAAACAAAATTGGAAAAATGGGAACATATATCTATACAGTATGGTAAAAATTAAAAGTTATGTACGAAAGGGTACATACAACTTTGGTTATAATTTTACTATTGTTAAAAGTTTTTTTCTTGCCAAGTCATACGCTAGAATTAGGTTACTAGTAAATGCTACTACTAGGAAAGACAACAACCAGAATTTGGTCTGCATTAGTCGTATCAAAATCTCTATCAGATGTTGACTTGAAAATTTGAAAGTGGTAAGGTAGCAGCTTAACTGTAAATATTACTCAATCCTATGCAAACTGGAATACCCTCAGTAAAATTTATTTGTCGTTGTATATAGTCTTATCAATAGTTTTTACTTCCTTGAAAAATATTTAACCTCAGACAGTAAAATATTTAACCTCAGACAGTAAGTAGCCTGGTGTAATGCAAGTGAATTATGTTTGGTGAATAACTAAACACCTAAAAGGTATGGTAAACGGAAACTACGCCGCTTCTTGTCGGCGACGGTAAATACCGAAAATGAGCGGATAAATAAGTTTATTCACGACGATGAAGTGGGCGGGAAAATGGGCGGAGCTTATTTTATCTCCTATGGAAAAACATGTAAAGCTGGATTATGCTGATCCGAATCATGATGGTTCGATAATGTAAAGCTAAGAATGTAACTTCTGTTTTGTCGGCGTATACACGAACAATGAGTATTCGAACACTTGGTACATGTATTGCTACTATCAGTTAATGTTTTGTCGTTTAACAAAATGTATTTTGTTGACATGCATGTTTACAATGTTAAATCGGCAAACTCAATCCAAGAATGGACAATTGGAGTTAACATACAAAGAAAAACAATTGTATTTTGTCCATTAACGTTCAACTCAGATCAACAAGGCTGGATTTTTGGCAACGAATAGCCTCCATACAAATCAAATAGTCTCGTAATTCGATTCTCTTTTTCATCAGACTATTTGTATACGGTAAATTAATTAAAAAAAACCATTTAATTTGACAAAAGTGGTTGTATGAATGTTTATAATAAAAACAACAATATTTCAACACGTGCATTCGTCCGACGTTACTGAATTGCACATTTGCACATGACGGTGATATGGCGGCAAACCAGCTTTACTTGTGGCAGAATACCTCACGTGCCCCTCCGTGCATTATGTTATTGATTAAAAGATACCTGAGTGCAACCACCGAGGCTCCGTTAGCCAACTGGGTAGCATGTTCATATTCTATAATCTAAGTCTAATATGCTCACGTTAAAGCTGAGTCAGGTCTTAATCCCGCAGCGGTGACAAGCTAGTGGCTTGAAGTCGAAGGCCTTCACCACTCGGTCACGGAGAGCCATACACAATTTGGATAAGATTTGGATAGATAAGAAGAAATGGAAGTTGTAAATGCAAACAACCATCTACCTCATTAGTACCGGCAAAATCCAACATTTAACATGTATATGCTGGAAGTTGTTACTAAATGAAAATTGAAACTGCTGGGGAGAGAAATTGCATTAAATATACACTATGGTCATCCTTAGTTATACTTTACTATTGTTGCATAATTGTATTGCAATGTAGAAAATTCTTACTGAATAAGACTAATTAGATGTGAATAGGAAAAAAAATTGACAACGCGTACCTTCAAAGAAGATTTTTAAACGTGCAATTTGTTTTTGAATGACACAACAATTCCCGTCGAAAAAGCCACCAGTGTAATGTTTATTAACATCGTATAATCGCGCCCTTTAAATTGCTATGTACAAGACATTATTCTTACAATTGTTCGTAAAATGACAATACCGAGATCTATGGTTACACTTTTCATCCGTTAAGTGTGTCGATATAACACCGCCTCTGCTGTTTTATATCGGTATATTTGCAAGTTTAATATATACACGTCTTAGGCTTTGACAATTTACAACCATGTCTCTTTCTAAACATCACGCCACATCTATAAGTAAGTAAGTAAGTAAGTAAGTAGATTATTTATTATTGTGACATCTGCATAGTCAAATACAAATAACAATCGTATATGTGTACAATTATAGCACCCGGCCCAAGGCCAACATTTTTTTATAAAATGTTTTACGGGACCGCCGACCGTATTTTTAGAAAAAATCAAATAAAAATAAAAGTAAATTTAAGAACTTTTATTTTCATTTTGCCCGCCGACCTCTCTTACCCACTTCTGTCAAAATTAAAAGTTACTTGGTATGGAACACATTTTTCACTTTAGTTGTTAACGGTAGAACCTCGGAACTTGCTTAAAACAACTGACAAAAGTTAGTCCCTTTGATGTTTACATGAATGTTACAAAAGGCGTAACAAAAGGGAAGGGCAATAACTTTACAAGCTTGTAATAAATTTACACATGTGAATATCACGCGACACCAGGTCACGGAAGTTCGCTTTTTTCGAAACCCGTTTTCAATACAACTATGGCAATTTGAGTAATAAATATTAGAGCATTTAATCAAACATGATAGCCTGTAAAGCTGTTAGAAAGCACAACTGGTAATTAACATCCATTGCATAAGTTGATTTGAATTACCTTCACTGTCAGAACAGTTGTAAAAAATTAAATGGGCACGGGATCAAAGCCGTTGATCGACTTTGGTGTCAAAATGAAATATTACTCGATTTACCATGGACCATGAGAATACTTCCGCACATTAAAATTAGACTCATGTATAGGTTTTATAAAGAAATATAAGTTGAATTTACCTAGACAGATTGAGAAAAACGAGTTAACAAATGAGGTCTACTTACATGGTAGATTGTAAGCAAATTGATAGTGAAAACTTTTTATTATGAATCTTTGAAAACAATTGATTAATTTATTATACGAAAATAAATTCCTGAAAGTTGTTAGGTGGACAGATTTTTGTTGTTGTCTTGTTGAAATACAAGGCTTGTTTATAATTGAACACAGTCATCTATAACATTCATTAAGTTAATATTAGTATCATGACATCAGATAGGTAGTAATGTGTGTTTTTAGAAGTTTTTTACTAGATCAATATTGAGAAAATTGGTCTTTTTTCAATGTAAGATTATGAGCATAAGTCCTCCTTGACATTTCTGTAAAAACTGCCTTTAATAAATTCTCAGCAGAAAACTCGGATTTTGTAACAATGTATGCCATTTGATTTTCTATTTACTGTCAATTGCTTTCATTTTACTAATCATTTGAAATACGAATAATTTTCAGAAATTGAAAATTTTTTGCACATACAGAACTTACTCTCTTAAAAATAATTTGAAGTTGTTGATTCAATTTACCTTGTGAAACTGACATTGTACATTATTATGTTTGTACCACTCTCCCTGTGTGGTGTTGTCGATTAGAACCTTGTCAGGAAGTTAATTTGGATTCCCGTGAGGAAACTATCAGTAAGCTTATAATAGGTTGGTGGTTCTACCTGGTTGCAAGCTTGTGCCAGTAAAGCTTGAGAGTGGCAATACGACCTTGTTTGGATACTCTTTAAATGAAGGGACTAAACAATGAATTTGGAGTTGTGTGGCATGTTTGCCCTAAATGTGAAAAGACAAAACTAATAGAAACTAGATCAGCAGCTACTAAAAACAAAAGCAAAAGTGACTTAAAGCATTTTTTTCAATTATTTTGTTTAAAATTATGTCAAAAATACTTCAAAACTATAAAATCATTGATTTTATGAACAAAAAATCTGTTTTTGGAGTCTTAAAAAAATGTTTGAAAATAAAAATTTTTAACCTCTTTTATCATTTTATTTTTATTTTGTGGTCGACTGATAAAAAAATTGAATTTTATTTTTATTTTTATTTATCCCCCCCCACCCAATTTTTTTAAAAAATGTCCCGTAAAACATTTAATAAAAAATGTTGGCCCAATGGACCTATAAGTCACCAATGTAATGATTTCATAATGCATCACATAAAACATAGAATGAAGAAATCATGGTATAAACAAATATAAAGTATAATCTGATTCTAGTTAATGCTTACAAACAATATTTCAACAATATATGGAACTTTATTTTTTCCATTTATTATTATCATTGTCATTATTTTTTGGATACCACAATCTTTTGTTTTGTTATGAATAAATTCGGTTTCGCCTACACATATAGGCAGCAACAATATATTTAGACATTTTACGAGGATATTTTGTCATTAAGTGTTCGAGTTTGTGTTCGGTCACTAGATTTACAAATGAATTGTCTGTAAATAAGTTGTCAAATACATTATTTCTAACATTTGAATATAAACTGCATTCTAGTAAGAAATGTGTCTCTGTTTCTATGGCTCCGGAATTACACAGTGTACAGTGTCTATCTTCTACAGATTCGCCGACATATCGACCTGTCTCAATCCGTAAAGGTAAAATGCCAGTCCTGAATTGAGCTAATAATGACCTTTCATTTTTCTTTAAGTTTAATAATAAATATTCCTCAGTTTTAAATTCCCTTTTGAACAGTCTGTATGTTCTTAATTTTGGTAAGTTTTGAATATCTCGAGCCCATATGTTTGAATAATAACATATTATGTTTTTAAATCACTGCACCAATTATTTGAGCACTGTCTATAGTCTGTTTCAAACAATTTGTATGTCAGTCTGTTAGTATCCATACACACTAATCGATTCCAGAGGCGTAGCATAGAGGACCATCTTCGGTAACGGCTGGGTAACCAGCCTGTGTCTCCAAGCATGGCAAGTACGGGTGTAAATCTATGAACGCCCATGAAATATCTCATTGCGCGATTTTGAATATTATCTATCTGTTGGAAATGTTTATTCCCCCAAACAGACGCACAGTAGTCAAGTATTGGTATAACACATGAGTTGTAAAGTTTTTCAAAAGATTTAAATCCGAACTCTTTGTAGTTGTGTATTTTGTTTATAATGCTACCTAATGCACGACCGGCTCCTTTTGCTAAAGCATCACAGTTGGTAGAAAAATCATGTTTTTCTATATATAAAGCTTCAATGTTAGCGATAAGATAAAAGAAAAGCTTATGCTGAATCTTTTTTGATACCATAACTATACGATAAAATGGTAGAAATTAATTTAAAAATTGCCTCTAAAAGAGGAGCGTTCTTATATGAGAAAACTGTTTATGTAAATATGTGTTATCATTCTTGTCCACTAGGTTTGCTATCTCGTGTATTCAATTGGTATACTGATGAAAGGTATTACTGCCGGCAGCGTTACAGACGATCAAATTACCCGCAGACTTAAAAGTATCTATCAAATTGACACATTTCTTTTACTTATGGAAAAAAAATAACAATTCATTACCAATTTGTGTTGATATTGGCGGCACTTCAATTTTTGATTCGGTTGATTTTCTCGAACATTTTGTCACACATTTTCATAATTATGTACACAATTTGATATGGTGTTGGTATCTATTTGTTTTCTTTGGTTGTACGACACACAAACACAGTAGATGTCACATTGTGCTGAAAATGAAAAGAACCTTGGGTTTTACAAACTTGCAGCTACACCAGAAATAAAAAAGCACATTACCTGCTAGAGCAAAGAGATGCAAAATCTTAAATGAGGCATGTGCGTGACATTATATATATTTATCACATATATTCCACTACTGTTATTATAGACCTTTAAAGCATGTGTCTGTTTTGTTCCCGATCAAAACGCATTTGTTCTCATTGTTCGTATTTTACCTTTATACTTTTGGAACTATATCTTAATGAAATTGAACAAAAAAGTGTCACCTTGATGTTCCTATAAACATCGACGTATGAACACATCTGTGGAGGTTAAAACATTCCTAATTAAACACATGAAATGTTACATTAGTAATGTCGTACGTGAACATTGCTTATCAAACCAAGTCTAGAATATTTTCAGGTTTTTTTCCGTTATGGACGTTCTTGAAAGGGATTCCACTGAGGTTTTGACATGACGGGACTAGCAATTTTCCGAGATTTGTGTATGATCTAATGTAAGTCTAAGTCTTGCCTTTCGTGCAAATTTTCCCGTCATTCAATCACCTTTTTTCAAGAATTTGTTATAATCGTTGTGTAAAATAACCCCAAATATGTAAAAACGTTACAATGCTTTTCATTACAATCGGGCTAAGTATCACAGTGCGATGACGTAATCAATTGTTGATTAATCCCAACATATTATGGTATAACCTATGCCATTGTTATGTTAAGTCATGAGACAGACAAGTTTAAGAGAAAGACGTGTTTAAATGAGCAATATAGTTGTCTTTTTCTTGTTTAATTCTCCGAATTTATGGTGTACTTGGAATTTCATTTACATTTTAGTCTGTTCCGAACATTTACCTTTCAAACACTATCATTGCCAGTTAAATATTAGTATCGAATACATGGTAAAGTACATGTGACCTATCTAAATAAGAAAAGAAAAGTTTGTTGTTTTCAATATTCAAATATTTATTTGAAAGAAACTTTCCAGTAAGTACGGACTTAACTGCTAATGGTGCAGACCATATACAGACGGCAGAGATGTAAATATTGAATATTTGCCTTTCCTGATCCAAGTGACCTTTTACTGTTGAAGTAAGAAGTAAAACAGCACTTACATGAGGAAGTTTAGGATTTTTTATCAAAATTTGATGCACAAAATAAAACCTGATAATATTTAAATGTTTGTGATTTATCAAAATCAATGTAGGAAAAAATGGTGAAAGAAAATAAATATCAACAAAGCAAAACAACTTTCATAGAACGAAGCCCTGACGCAATCCAGTCATCCCCTGTGAGGGGTTTGTAATACGTTAAATGATAAGAACTAAAGAGGTAAAAGTGCAAAGAAAAAAGTTCTTCTTCCTAAAGCCAACATTCGAAAAGAAAAGCTTATTGTATTGATAATTGGTAAAATATTTCTGTCGAGTAAGTAATGTATCTTGTATAATCACGTTAGATACTAGATAAGTATTTGACCATTAACACAAATTGATAAAAATATCGCTGTCTATAAATTTAAAACGAAACTGTGAAGAATGCGCAAAAAAAAAACATTATATTTAATTATCTGACATATTCAGTGGTTATTTACAAAATGTTTGATCATCAGTTTAATAACATATAATTAAATAACATATAATTAAATATTGTCATCTTTACAATTTTTTTTTTACTAATTACCTCCTTGCCACGAAAACCTTTCACTAAGAACAAAAGCCTTAGAATTTGCCGCTGCATAAAATGGAAAATGAGCGTTTTAACTTGTCCTGTCTTTCCTTAACAATATTTCGCTTTCCCCCTAGAAAAAATATAACTGTAGCTTTTTGCCCTAAACGTTAAAGATTTAGTTAGAAATGTCATTGTTTATATGTTTGAGATATTTTTTGCTAATATTGATTCTACATTGAAACAAAAGAACGGAAACTTTTGTAAAGTTTATGGTCTGTGTTAATCATATAACAACAACGGCTCCTCACTTATAAAACTGTCCAAGATTCTACAATTTATGAACCTTTTTGTAATACGTTTGAAACGCATAAAAAAATGTTCCCCTACAAACGTTTTCCAGTTTAACGCTTTCATGTTTTAAATGTACATTAATGGACGATCTTTTAATCTCAACTATCAATTTTAAATAATGAAAATTTCAAAATATGTACGCAGTTACAAGCGCACTGTGGTCTGCGCTGATCACGTATTGGCTTCCTAATGCCCTAATTTGAAAATCTGCATTTTTTTCTAAATATTACCTTCTGCAAGCTAGTTGGGAAGTAGTTTAAACCTACCATGTCTTTCTCTGGGATTATTTAAAAGTCTCAGTATACCACAGAAATGCTTTTATTTTCATTTCCCACAATATGTTTAAGTTCTGTGTACTTTTAAGGTCTCCAAAAAGCTACTCATTGACTAATTGCCTGAACCAATTTTTTTCATTTGTTGCTTTTTGGCAATAAGTACATTTATAGTTAACTAGTATTTTTTTATGGAAATCAAATACCAATTTGTTTACATTTTGTTACTTTTATGATCAATTATTTCACATCGCTACTTTCAGGTGACATGCATCTATCATATACTTAAACCATTATTTAAACGTTACAAAATTCATTTTTGCATTTTTTAAAGAACTTCAAGAAGAAATATATTTGTTTCTAAGGCAGAATGTGCCTTTAAGAGTTTCTCGAGAAAGAAAATATTTATGCACTTGTTTCATCCCAAAATTGAAAAGATTTAGTTAGAAATTTCATTATCTAAACATTTTTGTTCATCTGATTTGCTAAATTGGTTCTTCCTTGAAACAAATCAGCTAATTATTTTGCTAGTTTATGCCCAATGTTAATCATAAAACAACAATTGCTCCTCACTTTAAACCATTAAAACCGTCCATAGAAAAAAGCATCATTTCACAATTTATGGAAGTTTTCCGATTAGTTTGAAAGGCATGAAAAATGTTCTTCCTATGCAAAGTGTTTATGTTATTGCGTTCAGTTTCACGTTTTAACACACGTGCATGTTTTATCTGGTATAATGATCGTTTAATTATTATAATATTAAATTTTAGTTTTCTGAAAAACTTATTATAACGGGAAAGTGTCGTATGATTTGTTTATTTTGTCACACTGAAATGTAGGTAAAAAAAAACAAACAAATTACTCGAAAAGAAAAAGAAAAAAAACATTCAGTTTTGTTTCCGCGAAAATGCACAGATATTCTTATTAATATTTCGGAGGGGGAAATTACATTTTGTTTTGAGTCTCTTTAAGAATGTTAAAATACTGGTGATAAATACAACTTATATCAAATATTATATATCTTAAAAGAAAACACACATATATCATAATATATGACAGTGCATATCAAATCATATATCACTCCATATAAAGCATCATATATATCACATCATATGTCAAATAATACATCATATCATATATCACATAAAGTATACCATGTATCTTATCGTATATAACTCAATACATTACATTTTATATAATATCATATCTTATACATGTATATTACATTATGTATCACATAATATATCATATACACCATATAAACATTATATACAATATCATATACTTCACCAGATGCCATCATTTGGTGAATTTGGAACTCATTGATCGTCTGTAAATTAACTTCAATCAATTATTTCGAATTAAAAGAAAAAAAAGAAAAACACAGTTAAATAGTTAAGAAAACATGTTTATTTACTTACAACCATGTTTTATTACAACTATTACAAATTATACACGTATAACAATTTTACAACAGGTAGGAAGTTAATGTTATTAATCCTTAACATTTACAGCATTTTAGAAATATTGCAAATGTCCTTTTTGCACAGTTATTAATGTAATACATTTTAAACATTAAGAACAGAAAATAACCTTACCTCTATAGACAAGACAGTATCTTGGACTTTTTCTTTGTGAAGCAATTTTTTAAAAATCATATTGAAAGAGTTCTTAAAAATATGATAACATAAATTCTGCTGTATTTGTACAAACGCGCATGCTAACATTAAACGTTTTTTCTAAGTGACTGTTATATGAACTGAGATATATATCTGGATGTAATCATTCTTTTTACTTATTAAAAAAACTTGTCGCACTTTCACAACGATTACTCAAAATGACATTTACAGAATTGAATCAGATCTGTAATGACGTGATCCAGCCTGTATAAACCTGTCATGGAACTGCTGCACGTGATATGTTTTCAGCAGCACTATGATATGCAAGTAAAAAAAGTACAAAATGCTAAATTAATACTTTATTCTAGTATTGATAATAGAAAATGAACACTCTTACATGTCATGCAAAATCAAGATACGTACTTTACAAGCACGCGATTCCACTGACAATAGCTAATATTTTACTAATTTAATCTTGAAAATTACAAATGTCGCGTGAGACAAAATGTGTGAGAAAATATGGCTCGAAATACCGCTTTTTCGGCTCTTCCGACATAGCTATCAGGCGGCTTACACATATTCACACCTAAATAGTGTACATTTCTTATCCGTAGATTAGGGAACTTGAAATAAATATAATCTAGGCGACGGTTCTACTAAAATGTTCAATAATATCGTCTGACTTTCCTGATGATAAAGGGACTAGAAAGCACCTTGTAAAGGTATAGGATATTTTTTTTAGAAACGTACTTTGGCTTATTTGAACCCTAAATTGAATTCTAAATCCTTCGTACTAACAAAACATATTTTCAGTGATTTTATGACCATTTTGATTAATTTTTTGAAATAACTAATGAAGAACTGAACAGAAGGACATAAATTGAGAATAACAGTGAAAAGGGTGAAGGGACAAATGAAAGGCGGAGCGATTAGGTAAAACATGTATGTTAATCGAGTATCATACAAATTCTTAATACAAACAAATTTTCACCGTGTAATTCAACTAATGTATTACGTTTAGTTAAACAATATACTCAAACATAAATAATAATTGTATATGCACATGTAACTAAAGATTATAATAGTTTGGTTGAATGTATTCACAAAGCAAAGTGGTCTGATTTGCAACATTTGTCTAGAACAATTGTCCATAATTTACAAACTCGTACAATAATTGTGTTTTTCTTTGGAGACACAAATATTCAGATTGCAGCCAACTTGTGGTATTTGTGATGTAACCTTTGAGCACTACATTGTCTAGAATAAGATAATTTATTATAAGCTGAAGCCGAAGGTTAAACAATTATTGATGAAGCAGCCGACCTTTTGTCTGTAGGAATAACAATGATAAATAATGCTACAAACAGCAAAAGGCACAAAAAGGTTATGAATTATCTGAAGCTATAACCGAAAAGGATGCATATTCAAATGAATTATTTTATATTCTAATGTCTATCATCTATCCACCTTACTTTTTGATAACTAGATTTTTTTTTCAACATTTGAAGATATTAAAAGTCAATAATGCCTCAGAAAAGCTTTCAATTTTTATTTCTCAAAGCGGTTTACTTTTAGTGTTTTGTTAAAATTTCAAAAATGTTACTCGCTGTCATTGGCCAATTACACTGCCTATCCTTGGCTTCTGTGGCCATTTGACAATAAGTATAATATAGTGATTTAGTATTTTTATATGGCACTTAAAAAATACTTTGTTTACATTTTGCTACTTTTAATAGCACATCCAGCGCTACCTTCTTCGAGTGAAAAGCATCTTACATCCTCTAAAACCATTTTTTAAAGTCATAAATCTAAAGCTTTCTAAAGAATGAAATATTGATTCATTACTGAGACATTACTTTAAGACAATGTTTGATTATGTAGACATCATGTTGATTTTGTTCATATTAGCAAACATTAACATACTTATAATCAGTATCCCTTTCTTCCTTTCAGCAATCCGATTATTAGACATAAGCACTCTTTACGTACCATCATCTATTGTTTGCATTACATTCTAATACACATGCTGACAGACATCCGAACATAAAAAATAAAACTATTTATCTAAATTTTATTTCTTTTTGGGGCGGGGCGGTGGGGGTAAGTTTAATAATTTACAATGTATTATAAAATGTTATAATAGTTTATGTAAAATCTAGTATTATAAAGGAAATTAGTATACAAAACAATTTGCGGAAGGGCTTATTTGATTATGATATCTTATTGAATAATTGTTTCAATTCATGTAATGCTGTTGAAATATAATTCATTAACTTTGTTTAATTCCATATTTTTGGAACAGTAGATCGTTTATTAACTTACCAATAAAAACAGGTTCTTTAACGCATGCATTCACAGGATCATCATGCTATTAAGATAGGTAAAATAAAAAAATCACTGTGACAATAATTTTATTGAACATCACAGTTCTCATATTCAACTTGTATGCATGTATCTGACAAAATTTTATTACACAACAACGTTTATTTACACTTGCCATTGTTTCATTTTACAGACTCCTGGACAGAGCCAATCTCTGGTTCAATGATTTTAAAGGAAATGCATATCAATCACCCGGTAAAATTTTTAGTTGTTTAAAATCATTGTTAGATGTAGTCACACTTGTGTTATATATACGTATATGAGTTATGTATTGATATCAATTGTTCTAGTTTTGATAAAAGAATTAGATGATAAACTGTAATATCTATGAATATATCTGCAGAACAATCGAGTGTCGACCTCTTAAAACTTTGAGATATATTTTAGGAAGAGATCCGAATCAGCTAAACACATTTAGTAAAAAGGTGTATAACGATGGGCTAGAAATGTGCCACAAATTGATTGAATCCCGTATAAGATCTCAGATCATATTAAACGGCATTAACTGTCATGTAACTGTCAGCTTATTCAAGCTAATCTTGTTTTTTTTCCTGATCTGCTCTCCAAATTACACTCTGTTTAGCTTTAACCATTATTTTATTACTTTTGGAAGACGTTTTGTTTTTTATAAAAAAAAAACAACTCTTTCTTTTTGAAGGAATGTTACGATGGTAACACATAAAACATTCAATTTTTATTACCGTTGACAAAACACATTTGAAGGTGCTTCAAAAAATTTAATACAATTATATAATATACTGTACATGTATATGTTTTTACGCTAAATTCATTTTAAATTGCATATTGGCAATCTTTTTTAAAACAATGCTATGTATGGTTAGATTCCAACAATCCAAACTGTGAGAATTTTCATATTTACCTGAATGGGCGTTATAATTGGTTTACTTTTAAACCACCTTTATATTATTAAGGTTTATTGTTATAACCTTCTTTATATTCCAATTTTTGTGATGCTATATGACTGTGTTTAGTTTTTTAAATGCCATTTTTACTCATTCACTTTAGGTATGTCTTGAAGAATGTATTAAAGTGTGTCCAATTATTACAAAAAGATGCTATAACAAGAGGTTTCAACTTCATTATATAATTGCAGTTTCAATTAATGATATGTTTAAATGGTTACTTGCTTCTACTACCGATACATATATATGTTAAAGGTTAATGAATAAAAGAAAAATAGTTTTAAAATGATCAAAATGGGACCTAGCTGTTATTGTACCTGCCTGTTAGCTAAGAGGTCACGGGTTGGTGTAACGACTATGCTTCCTCATAGGTCACGTGTACTGGTAAGTTACAGGGTATTCTTTAAAGTAACAAGCCTCCAGATGAAGTTAAATCTTTCAAGGAAATCAAACCGGAGAAAATGTACTGTGATTCTAAAAATATTAAAAATTCAAGTAATAATTACATTTTAAACACGATCAACCTTTTACCCTATGAGCATTTTTTGAAAAATGGCCGTTTTCATTGGAAGCCTCCTGTTACAAGTTCCAATTGCTATAAACTATGACAAATGCTTAAATACTGATGAAACCTGGCACATATGTTGACTGAACAATAACCTCTGTAACAACATGCTCAATCTTAAATTTCCTGTTACCATGGCAACAAATTTGCGAAAAATCACTTTTTTGCATTATTTTTATTTCGTCAAATGAAAACTGATTTCGTGCTGCAACTTTTCAATGCAATGAGATATCTTAAAGGCTTTTCAGCGTTGGTAAGATAGATAAATACAGAAACCCTATAGAAAGCCCAACACGGCAAAATTGAAAATGTTGCAGGCTCGGTTTGATTGAGCCTGTTCATGGACGGTACTGGAAAGTGCAAGTTACCGTCCACGCCCCCTAGCACCGGCAAGCAGAATTCAACATTTAAACGTGAAATAGTAAAATTTTGAATTTAGAAACATCCGCAGATGTGTTCATACACGTCATCTTAAGATCGATCTGAGGCCATTTTAAGCCTGTCACGTGTTCAATATTTTCTTGGCGATGAGGGGGACTACCACCCCCACTTCCACCCCCTTAACAGAATGGTGGGCACATCGCCCTTCTGGCAACCCCCTGATGTATCATTTCGATAAGGCCGCACCGAAAAAGTGGTTCGTTTTTTAGCAAAACATTTTTCAAACGAAAAACAGTGTTTTGGGCCTAAATAGGGCATTTTTTCACTGATTGAGGCCTCAAAAATGGGGGGGGGGGGTGCAAAACGCAGTCAAAACACGTCTATATGAGGTAAAATGTTAATGACTGATTTTGATGTTTATATCAAACTATGCCTTTTACGTGATTAAACCAAAGGGGACAAAATTTTGCATACCTTTGCCTCTGTTTGGTAATTAAGTGGATTGTAAGTTCTGTTTGCAGTTGTCATTTACTTTACACACAATATGTCATTTCAAATACATTACAAAAATTAACATTACCTTGAATCTGGAGGCATGCTGCTTAAACTTACTGGCGACATGGCCGAGTGATTAACGCACCGGACTAGTCATCTGACGATCATAAGCCACATGGGTTCAAACCCCGTCAGGGGCAAGTTGTTGTTTTATTACTTAGTAATGGCTGGTTCCGTAAATGGAAACGAAAGTGTGTCTTTTTGCTTTTAGCTTCCTACACAATCAAACTCAAAAACGACAAAATCATTAATCATTTCTAAGCCTCATATCCCCTTTCAAAATTCCATTTTCTTTAGTTCCGCCCACTGTTTTCTCGTTTAGGGCACACACATTCCTTTACTTAGGGACAATACGCCGCTTTTCAAGGAATGGCACTACTATGTCACATTAATGGTTCCATGATAACCGCCGTATGAACACATCTGCGGATGTTCTTAATTCAAAATGCCATTATTTTCATTTTCAAACCGGTGCTAGATAGAGTAGGTGGACGGTAACTTACACTTTTCAATACGTCCATGAACAGGCTCAATCAAACCGAGCCTGCAACATGTTCATTTTCGTCGTGTTGGGCTTTCTTTAGGGATTCTGTTTTTTCTCTATTATTTAATTGTTTACCTTAATTAAATATAAAATCTTGTTTTTCATATTTCCTACATAAGACTTGTAATTTCAATGTATTTGCAAAATAAACGACTACGTAATTGTTTTGCATAATGCAAATCGTGTAATAACTAAATATCTAAATAATCACACGTTCTATATTAGGCACATATTTCCAAAAAATAGATAAATACAGAATCCCTAAAGAAAGCCCAATACTTGTTTAAAGATCCTATATGTTGTAATTGAGGTTGTATACATCACTAAAGTGAAATAATATATATTTTTATAATTATGCTTATAAAACAATTTTCAAACATCGAAGAATATGTAAAATATGTACAAATGTACTGCAAATATTTTTACATATTTTATGTAATCATTAAAATATATGCATTCTTTTCTGATTGAAAACTTTGACTAAGACATTATAGAAAATAAATTTATTACCTCTCTTTATTTAGATGAAATTTCAAATTCGTGAATATCTTCATAGAAAATGCTTTTTGGAACTTACAAAATTGATAAAATCTTAATAATTATAAGCATCATATTTATGATATAAAACCATAAAAAAAATTGTGTTACAGTATCTTCAGATGCAAAATGCGAAAAGATATTAGGAAAATTATTATTTTTATAATTTTATTAAACAAAAAAATGTATTTAAACTAATTTGAGTACGTTGTGCTTTTTGTAAAATTAACCCATATGCTGTAAATATTAAGCAAAGATTTTACATTTCTATAATATTTTCTGTATAAATCCACTCGGACTTAGGTGCGACATTCGAAAGCAGAATCTTTAAGGAACTTTGCCGTCTGTTTGAAGTGCGGAAAACGCGGACCACGCCACGGAATCCGAAGGCTAATGGGCAGTGTGAACGATTTAACCGAAGCCTGATAAAGATGGTTAAAGCTTACCTAGTTGAGCAAAATGAGTGGGACAAGTACCTTGGATGCCTCGCTGGAGCTTATAGGTCAGCTCCAAATGAGTCGACAAAGCTCACGCCAAACCTTATGTGCTTTGGTAGGGAGGTGAGAATGCCTGTGGATGTAGTTCACGGATATGCGTTGCATAATGAATCAAAATCAGAAGTTGAGCACGTGCAAGATATACGGGATCACATGTTAAGAGCGCATGAGGTGGCACGGAAATATCTAAAAGTGAGCGCTCAGAGAAGCAAAGACCGATATGACATCAAAGCGTCTTTAACTAATTATAAAGTTGGAGATGTGGTGTGGTTGTTACATGAAGTGAGAAAAGTTGGCGTTTCCCCAAAACTTGAAAAGAAATTTGACGGACCATGTATTGTTGTACAAAAACTGTCGCCGATAACTTTTAAAATACAAATTAATCAAAAAGGTGAACAAAGATTAGCCCATCATGACAAATTGAAAATGTATGAGGGTACTAATAGGCCTAAATGGGTGAAGGCATTACTTAAAAAGCTTAAATAGGTTAAAATAATGTAGAGTAACACACATAGTAGCCAGTAGGTAGAAACCACCATAGCAGTAGAGGTAAAGGAGCCATAAGTACAAGAGTAGCAATCTTAATGAAAGGGGTTTTGAAAGGGAAAAACTAATTTGGGAACACTGGAACCGACAAGCCTTAAACTCTTCATGTATTGCTGAGGGATTCCTTAAAGTAAAAGCCCCCTTACTTTTGTATATTGCAGGCTGTCATGGATGCTAGACGCTCTGGGAGAAGGCTGTATACTTACCTGCATTGTGAGAGGGTGCATGTATCTGAGCGTTACCGGATGACGATACATGTGTACCGCAACCATATGGCTTTGGATCAAGCACCGTTCTTTTGTTCACTGTGCCAGTTCCGGTGTATGACGATGGGGGTGCTTGAGAAGCATGCGCTTCAGCCGAAGCATCTGTCTGACGCCAGCATGAGGGGAGGCGAGGCTCGCAGGTTCCTCGGGCAAAACCATACTCCGAAGATGATGATAGAGGGAACAGACTTTAGGTTGGCGACGGAAGCTGAGGCTTTACGCAGGGGTAACCCTTCACGGGAAGATCTCTCGCCGGAGGAGGAGCTTGATGAGACGGAGTCGAACCAAGGTCTGGTGAACACAAGTGTCACACCTCAGTTGCTGGCAGAGCTTTTGGACAGGAGGACAGGGAGTCAGACATTGTATGTCCCTACAGACAAGAGGCAGATCTCCGTACCCTGGTACGATCCAACGATGCCGGAGTGCACGCCAACAGGTTTGTCTGGCCAGGCAAACCTGTTCAATATGATAAACAAGATCAACAAGGAAAGGCGGCGTTCAATGAACGCAACAACGTTCAATGTTCAAGCCAGCAGTGCCTGAGAGTCCAGCATGTATGGTGGGAGTTCTTGAGAGAAGCCCTTTGGCTCGAATCAAGGCAGTGACAGCTACCACAGCAACTCTTCCTGTGTACCAGCCAAGTGCTACAGTGAGCAGCCATTTCATGCCTATTAGACCAGTTGTGTCATCGGCCTCTTCTACTTCGGTTTTCACAGCAGTGAGCACGTCACCATATGCTCCTGTTGATTACCAGTATATGCCATCATTTGGAGATTCCCTGACAAATGCTAGTCTGGATACGTTGTTGAGCTTTCCGACCCTGACGACAACTTCTGCTCCAGCAACGACAACAACTACAGTCGCTAGTGTCACGCCTGCTGTCAATGAGACACTCAACACCCCAGTTATCCACAGGACACCCTTGGATTTTACCGGTACTCCGGAAGTGGAAGATATCAGTGGGCAACTTCTGGGCAGGGATGAGAGTGAGTCTTGTTTCTCACCAGTGACAACCAGGGTTGATAAAGGGTCACAGACCAAGGTAACCCACACAAAGACAGACCTGACCCCTACGGCATCATCAATGGCCATAACCCAGCTGTCAGAAACCATAAGAATAGGTATGGAGAAGATTTACCAGGCACTGGAGAGAAACAGCAGACGAATTGAGGAGGTGAACCGAACAATGGGAACGGTTGCGGATTCGATAACTAGGATGGAGCGGTCTGTGGATAATGTGGTTATGCGGCAAAGTGTACAGGGCCGCCGAAGCGAGTCCTCAGATACAGGTAACAAAAAGCCACGACTAGAGTCTAAGGAGAACCGCCCGCCCAAGATGCAATCGATAGTGAAGGACCCAAAAAGATCGGGGAAATGAACTTATAACTAAGATAATTATATTGTGAACTATTAATTGTGAACTTACCACAATGTCGTTTAATCTTAAAATAGATAAATACAGACTCCCTAAAGAAAGCCCAACACGACAAAATTGAAAATGTTGCAGGCTCGGTTTGATTGAGCCTGTTCATGGACGGTACTGGAAAGTGCAAGTTACCGTCCACGCCCCCTAGCACCGGCTTAAGCAGAATTCAACATTTAAACGTGAAATAGTAAAATTTTGAATTTAGAAACATCCGCAGCTGTGTCCATACGGCGGTTATCATGGAACCTTCAATGTGACACTTCCGTGCCATTCCATGAAAAGCGGCGTATGATCCCCAAGTAATAAAAAGCGTGTGCCCTAAACGAGAAAACAATGGGCGGAACTAAATAAAATGGAATTTTGAAAGGGGATCAGAGGTTATGAAGCCTGCGTATCACAGATAAGACGTCAAAAGACAAATTTAAAAAGCAGGCAACATATCCTAAGGGTGATTCAACATTATTCAAGTAGGAATATTGGAACCACCCAACTAGAAAATGCCGAAAAGTTGAAACAAAAAATACCACAAGCACAACAATAATGTCGTGCTGAACGATCTTCAAGGATCGAAAATATAACATCATTGATTAAATGTACGGGGAGACTTTTTACAGCAGCCACACGGCACAAATAACACGAATGTGATTTGTAAATGCCATATTTCGGTTGGAAATGGACGTTCAACTACTACCGGTGAAAGACTTATATTGTGTTGTACTATATACTTCAAACTTATTAGTGCTTCATAGTGAAATCAAATTATTGGACTAATTAAATAGTGAAAAGTTTAACGCGCTGAAGGAACTTGAAATTTCATTCATATAGATGGACTATATAGATTCTGTGAAACAGTGTTGATTATTTAATCAAAATATTTTATCTAGTCATTTTATTTTAGAATGTGATATTTAATTTATCATGAACTTGTTTTAAATGTTATTGATTGTGTATATTGTATGCATATTAAGATGTCTTTATTTACTTACCTGTTAATAATTTGTAGTTAAATACCAGCAACAGGAGTTGCTGCATCTGAAGTCGGGGGTAATGTAGTGCCCCGGTATTTAATGGTAACTGATACTTACCTGGTGATTTTCATCTATTCTGTGACCTTTTGTTATTTTTTTTTCTTTTTGTAACAACAAATATTTTTGCAGCTTTCACTGGCTTCCCGTATAAATCAAGACAGTTGGACTGTTTAAATATTCAGCTCAACTTGCCTTATCTATGCGTTTTGCCAGGATTTCTTAGTTTTTACATCGCACTGTCTCCGTTCAAAATGTAAAGTGTTTGTATTTTCACTTTTGCTGCTCCGTTTATCCTAGTCCGTGAAGTTTTTGTGATAAATCCAGTTTAAATCGTTAATAACATATGTTTTCTTTTATTGTGTGAAGTAACTTGTTTAAAATCCATGTAAACCTTCCAAATTTATTGATTTAATTTGTAATTACTGGCACATTGTTGTTGTACAGGAGGCGGCCATTTTGTTATGACAACTTCCGGTTGTATTGCTACGGACGCCGGTGCACTAAGGATATTTTTCCGTATCGTTTACATTGTCTTGATTTGAGAACAGATAGCTATGGCCAGCTTGTGAAACTGTAGAAAACGTCCATATCATGTAATTATTTTTGTCTTACATTTCTATTATTATTTTTAGTGTTTACTCGGTATGATTATTCAAGATTTTAAGTTTGCATCACTGCTGCAATAGATGCGCGCTTTTGCTACGTCATTAATGCTGCATTGATGCGTTCTTGTGTTATGCTACAAGAATGATGTATTTATGCATCATTTTGTTGCATGCTACATCGGAAGCACTCAGTTTTGTATAAATACCAGCCGTCTTGCTGCGTTCTGGGACTTCAGATATTTTTTTCGGCCTGGGCACCCGTTACTCTAGTAGCTATATTTTAAGAACAATTTAAAGCATTTATTTTTCTAAAAGGTTAGTGTGACTTAACAAAATAGCGAATAGACACTGGACAAAAATTAGATTTTATATCTGCAAAGAGATATTTTTGTAAGAAAAATCTTATAATGTTTTTGTTGATTTCTCATTGATAAGTAGTAATAGTTTTTTTAAATATCTTGAAATAAACTTGTGCATTTTAAATCATTTATTACATTGCTATATGAGTTTGAGGCTTGTAGGTTCTATATACAGTGAACAGTAAATTATAAGTTATACATATACTTGCACAAGGGTTTAGCATTTCAGTAAATATAGTGGTTAGCCATAGGTTGGTAGATAATTTAATGAGTGCTAATTAAGTTGTTAAAATATGAAACTTTGTTATTATTTTATGAGCATGTTCTGATTGCTTTAGATTTAACAGAAAATTAAATTGATTATAGAAAATTAAATTGATTATAGTTTATCAAGTGCTTGTCTTTTGTCATTGTGTACAAAAATAGATTTTAATTCTTATTTACCCATACTGGTTGAGACCCCCCCCCCCTCTTTATTATGTACTGAAGTCCATAGCCCATTTGTTTGCCCTTCACCCTGAAGCCTAAGTCCTGTATCCTGACAATATTGCAAGGGACTCAGAGCATTGGGATAACCAGCCTGGTGGACTGAGCAGTATAAGTGGAGCCGATACCAAGATTGAGCACTCACACACTCAGTCATCCGGACACTACATTGTCTATAGCATATTGTGTTTAACAATACCAAGGCCATCCGGACACCAAGTCCGCTAGCGCGTAACAGTATTAACCAAAGATTTTACATTTCTATAATATTTTCTGTATATATTTGAATCATGAATACTTGTTTCTTTACATTTGTCTTGTCATCAAAATATGCATATCCTTCAGTTAGACCAGAACAGAAGATTTATGCAGAATATTCAAGATCAGCGACTTAATTGTATTTATAAAAACATGAATATTTCGTGCAGAATTGTCAATTAAAATTTATCAGGAGAGTAACAAACATTTTACTGCAGATACGGAAATAATTCCTTACTAATTATAACAAAAGTATTTATACTCTTTTAGTACAAAACATTTTATTTGTTTTAAAACCGATTCAAAATAAGAATACTTAATAATCAAGTATATCTTACTGTACCGTTAAGTGAATACAATTAATTTTAAATGCTTTATGAAAACACTCTTGACAAGAAATGTCAATCATTTACTCCCATGCAATAATTAAAGTAGAAAAAATAAAAGTAGTAAAATTATAAGGTGTGTTTCTTTGCAATTCCAAACGAGAATCTTTATTTCTTTTTTACAGGTTTCTTTCTTACAGCTCTGAAAGGATTTTTTTCTACAAATGTTTTCCAGCTTTTAACTTTAATTAAGAGATGATCTGAAACAATTTATTGTGTAAAAAAGAAATACCAAAGTTTGAGCAGAATAATACTATTGAAATAAGATATGTTAACGTACCAATATTAAACAGTTATGTCCTTAAGTATTATAAAATTAATGACTATAGTCTGTCCCATTAAAAATGGAAATTAATTTTTGCCTGGTATGAACTAACAAAACGAAGTTGAATAAAAATTAAACCATGCTTGTAAACTAAAAAAGTCGCCCTCTAGATTTTTCAGGATTCTTCTCTAAAGTGACTAATTTTCGTGTAAAGGGAACGTTTGATTTCTCTACGATGAATTAGTCTGTGTTTAGCAATTGCCGAAGTACTCTTCATTTAAAGATGACCGGCAGAAAGCACGTGTCAAGTTTCTAAAATGTACATGAGGTTCTCGGTGTCGTTTCATTTTATGGATCCGTACAAGATGTTACAGGGTTTTTTTGCGTTGCATGATGTAAAACTTCAAAAAAACATGAATAATAGGTTTCAAGAACCTCGAGGAGAAGTTGCACTCAGAAAGTGCGGAGTGGTAGCCGGTTTTGTAATCGAACTTTTGAGACTAGCGGAATCATAGACACTTTACATGTGCATGCAGTATGTGTACTGTAATAATCTTTTGAATCTCATTATAGAAGACAACTGGAATAGCGAAACGTATGTGAATGTTTTAAGGTAGATATAGTAGTACACTTACTGCATGCACAGTATAACAATAACATTTTTATGTCAATATTTGATATTTAATCCTAGTAATTCAAAGACATGTGCATGTAAAAGGTCAAAGTAGGGATATATCAATTAAAATTGTCAAAGTAAATAACTTTTGTCAATAATCAAAGGATTTGGTTTTATTTATAGACTGACACTTCCATATGTTTGATGACAATTTGCTGATAAGAATGTATTTGTATACATGAAAAACAGTCGACAGAAAACATTAATTGGACATTAAAGAATGATAAGGATGTCAAATGAAATGGATGGAGTTTGAGTTTGTTATGTACTGTAATTTTTTATATTTAAAAATTAACATTAAATCAAAAGTAAAATAATTAAGGGGGCTCGCTTATGATTGAATTTGCAACTTAAATGATATACTGTTATGCAAATAACAGATACTTGAATTGATAGTTTTTTAGTGTTCTACATCATCAATCGACCTTTTTATTTATAATTTGTTAGGAAAACCTTTGAGTTATAATACTGTTATATAATATTATTGATATAAGACCATTTTGGTTATTATATACACCTTTCTATTTCTGTTCCTTTTTTGCAACTTCAAGAAAAATAAAACAAGTGGCCCTTCGAAACAATTTGTTACATATAGCTGTAATTGCTAAATATTTGACAGACATGTATGTTTTCGTAGATAATAATAATCAGGATCCAGTGGTGGACGTTTAGTATACCAGAAGTCTTCACATGGAGGAGTATATCTCAAAATTTAATACTTTAAAGTTAGTTTTAGAAGGATAAAGATAAAAAATAACTTCCTTCGTTTAAAAGTGAACATTTATTGTATTGTGTGTTTCACAGAAAGGATTATTTTTTTCACACCTTTCCGGTTTTATTAACCGTTACGGCGAAATCAACTGCAAAAGACACGTTTGATTTTCATGATTTCCATTTTCTATGAGTTATTAAAAAGAAACATGTTTAAGCATGTTGAAAACATGAATATTTTGCTTTCAAATGAAATGATTTGTTGGCTCTTGATTGTTATAACCTTTGGATTACACCATGCGCATTATTGTATTGATTGAAAGTCTGGTCTGGTAAATGTTGAACTGAAATTTAAAAAGAAATGTAGCCCCTATTGTTTTTATTTGTTTGGGTCGTCAGACCAAACAAATAATGGTAGCGAAATTTCAGACTCTAATGCTGTTAATTGCAAATGCCGAAAGTAGTCCGCTTTTTTGAAGCGGTTACTTCCCTTTATATGTACACTAACGCCGAAAAATTCAGGGGAGATCACTGCGAAAAGATTGTCAAATGACAGGAGCATTAATTTTCAAGCAAAATAATTCCCGAACGGTCGAAGATTTCTAATATTGTTTTCTTCTTTATAGATATACATGCTTATAGTAAGCTCCATGATTATTTACATCTGTGTTAAACAATGTTAAACAACAGTTAGCGTCGTTACAAACCCAAATTTAAAATAATATGGTTTTCTTCAGGCCGTTAACATATAAATTCACCGTGGCCGAGGGGTTAGGGCGCTCGCTTAGGAAGCGAGAGGTCTGGATTTCAAATCCCAGTTAAGGCAACTCATTTTTTCTTCAAATTGTTTAAGTCAATTAAACATTGGATTGAATGTCAGTGTTGCAATTAGTCTTATAGCCAATTTACTACAATTAAACCGCTGAAAAGCATTGGTGGCACTATACAAAAACAAATTGGTTTATAATCTCACAACCTGCACCTTTCTTACATACTGAGACCCAAACAAATTCAGCGTCTTCTATGCTTTGATTAATTTTGTAAGTGTATATACATTTTATAAATATCTAACTTTACTTAACTACCACTATAATTGACTAAAAGTGAGTCATTTTTAAATGTTATACATATGTGTTCTCAATTTGTTTTTATAATAAGTTATAATAAAAGAAAAATCATAATTTTTTATACATTGTATTTTATTGTTTCAATGATAACTTTGAGTTCTTTATGTGTTTTTTTTTCTGAAAATAAAAACATTTTTTGAATATGGGAATATTTGTATTTTTAACTTTTTTAGGGATTATTTATGTTACAAATAGGTTGGACTTAAGTTGGAAATTAGTTGGTATAACGTTAGTAACTGGTTGGAATCATGTTGGAAACTGGTTGGATTAACGTTGGAAACTGGTTGGAAAGTAGTTTTATATATGTTATACAGAGGTTGGATTTATATCATTTATGACGTTGGATTGACGTCGGATTCTGACGTCTAAAAAACTTTCATATACAACTAAATTCCAACGTCAATCCAACGTCAGACTGTAACGTCTGAGCAACGTTGAAATGTGTTTGCTGGGACTATGTCTGTTTTATGCAAATGACGTCACGTGAAAATAAATTCACAGCCGTGCAATACCATTTTTGCGGAGTCGCAAAAACGGCAGAAGTATGTCATTAGTCGCCGGAATTAACCGGCGAATATATTTCTAACAGTTTAATAGTATATCTATGGTAGGAGAAGGCTTTAAAATCTTAAACTGTAAGCAAATCAATAAATGAACAATTAAATACCACATTTTTGTCATTAATCTTAAATATTCAAACATATAATAACGTTGCTTAATGAAATGAAATAAAGAAATATTGACACCTTAAGAAAGCAAGATAACAATTGTTATTAAATTAATTAATAATGTATCCCTATTGATAAGTCATTGAATTTAGGGATACTTGAAATGACAATTTTAAATCATTTCATTGTTTATATCATAAAAGACCTTTTCAATTGCATTATTTTGTTTAATAAGAAACAATTTCTCCCTGTTTTTGTGCAAGAATCACGTTAGTATACGTTGTATGTTATTGTTATAAAATCTATTAATAGTAACAAATTGCTGATAAGACATACATGTAACGTGTGAATGGTTGGCGCTTGATAAAATGCAAATCATAGTTATTTTGTATGAACAATTACAAAGTTATTTTTCATTAATCAGTTCCATATTTTACATCATTGGAAATGTCTGTAAACTCATATTTTACACATTAAAAATAAATTGCCAACACTTTTTCCTTTTTTTTTCTTGGTAAAGGGTTAAACTTGGCCCATTTCTGTCAAACTTTTGACAAGAACGTTCAATAGTCAATCTGACTTAAGATCTACTTATTTCTTCCATGTAGGCCTGAAGACCATCGTATATATTTCGAATTCTTTAGAATTCGGATTTACAAAGAGAGTTTTTTTAGCCATGTTATCAACCCGGTTTTAACAGATAGGCATTAGAAGAAGCATCAAAATATTGTTAAACTTCCATGAAAGTTAAACAAATTGTTGATTTTTGTTAGAAAGAAATGTTTAAAGTTATTTTAACACATCAACTTTTAATAATAGACCGTGGAAATTGCTTACTCAGTATTGGTTTTCCAAGGGTTTAAATTATGAAACCGCATCGTTTTCAAAATAATGAAAGCTCGCCAATGATTGGTTGTTTAAAAGACAACGAGAAGGTGACTTCATTTGAGTGGATGTCGATCAATGAATCAATCAACCAATCATTGGTCGGGTTTGAAGGCCAGCTGATATTTTTATGGTCATATGGCGACTTTCCAGCTTTATTGGTGGATAAATACCTCGGTTGTCCCTTTGCTCAATATATGTCAGGCGTAAGTTTACATCTGGGTAGAACCACTGACCTTCAATAAGGTAGCCGGATATATTTTTCTTTATACAGGACAAAAGTCCCTAGCAGTCATTTGTTCAGACTGGAGAACTAATTATGTTATAAATGAAGTGTAGAGCTATATACATATACAATAGCCACTGAAATAAAGAAACTTTGTCAAGGCAGAATGATGGAGACTTCTATTGAAACGAAACCGAAACATGTCTGAAAAGTTTACTGCAGAAAGAGTGAAAGTAAAAAGATCAGCTAAAAATACCATAATGATACACCAGTACGGTGTGTACGTTTCGCCCCTCGATTACCGCACAATCTTAACACTTTACAATAAAACGTTATCTAAAGGTGACACGTGGAGACGTTATATGTCATTACACCCCTAAATGTCGCTCTTGTTGATTAATGTCGCAATATTGCCGATAAATATCGAAACCACTGCTATATGTAGCAACATCTTCTGCCAATAAATGCCGCCATGCTTACAAATGTCGAAATAATATCGTTTTATGTCGCAAGATGTTTATTCACCATAAAATTAAGTTAGCTATTAAGTTAGGTATTGTGGTATTGTATAACAATAGAGTGACAATAGCAATTTAACTACACATTTAACGTCATGATTGCGACATTTAACAGAAAAATGTTTTAAGGCCTTACAGGGAGGTTGCGGTTGACATTTAGCAGTACAAGCGCGACATTTAGTGCCAACAGCTAGACACATTGTGACACATAAAGTCGCCACATAGCTGATGATAGTCTCCTTATCAAAAGCGTTTACTTTTGTAAATTTTTTTTAGATTTTTTGGCATCAGTACAACTCTATCATTATCTAAATGTTACTGGAGTCATTTCATTCAAAGACATAAATGTATGGTCACGCTCCTTGCTTGAAAATCATGACATCCAATATTTGTTGCATAAAATATATTACACAAACATAGATCAATAGCTGGGGAAATTCATTTGAATATATTAGTTTAAACAATATTTATTTCCAGAATGTTCAAAACAGATATACATCACAACCAGAAGACATTGTTTAACAAAAATCATGTAAGACTGAAGATATGAATTTAAGAGGTAAGCAATGCTATTGACTTTATAACTTAATTAAAATCGGAAGAGCATTTGAAAAACAAGTCCAAGACTTGCCGCCTTTCGTTGTTGATCTTGTTTTTCATATTTTATATAAATACATTTCCTTAGTGGGTTGGAAAGGATGACGGCTGACTCATCTAAATAACGTGTAATGTTGTAATCTGAATATATAAAAGCATTTATTTTAAACAAAAGGTGAGCTGAACAACTTGTTATATAAGTGCATTTTATATAAACAAGTCAGAAAGGTTCAAGATGAAATATTAACCCTCTCAAGTAAGGTACTATAATAGAAAAAAGGGATTGCAATCACAAGCCAGGGCACACATTGTACGAAATATTACAAAGACTTCGTTTATCAACTGTGCAGTTCTTCTGGATCTTTTTTACGAGAGTACACAGTTTATAAACAAAATAATTTCACTTCTCTCTTAAAGGGGAACATTAGGAATATATTTTTTATAGTAAAACTCTTAAGAACAAAGTGTTTCCGACAATGTAAAAGTCAACATATTCTTAGACATGAGCTGATTTGATATACATGAGGATTACAATAAATAGCAGACGACATCGTCACATTCCAGCCAAAATTCATTAATCTGTGTCTTTACGAAGCTTGTTGTAGTTTAAAGAGGTTACTCCATGTTTAATACAGATATGAAATCGCATTGACAAGCACGAAAACTGTAACAAACATCGGGCTACACAACAGGGTACCTGTAACAATACAAAAAAGTCCTGAATAAGATAAACTTCAATAGTAAAAAATATGGAAAAACCTTGGAATTACACAAAATCTAGTTTTCCCAAGTTAACACGTGCCCTTACACCTAAAATTTAGTGAAAAATTGTTTTGTGACATTTTTTTATTTTTTTAGTTAACCTTTCACCCAATAAGCATAATGTGACAAATGGCTGTTTTCATTAAAAAGCCTCCTGTTAAATGTTCAGACTGCTAATAAACTATGAAAAATGCTTCAATACTGATGGAGCTTGGCACACATGTTGATATGACAATAGCCTCTGTCACAGCATGCTCTCCTGTTACCATTGCAACCGGGGACGGCTCAAAATTGCGAACAATCTCTATTTTGCATTGTAATTTTTTCTATCAAAACTGATTTCAAAGTGCTGCAACTTCTTAATGAATTGAGATAGAGAATAGGCTTTTCGGCGCCGGTTACTAGTTACCCTAAGATCGGCCTGAGGCCATTTTTAGCCTGTCACATGTCCAAAGTTCTTTGGCGATGATGGGGACTGCGGCCTCCTTTAAACCCCCTAAGCAGAAGGTGGCACTTTCCCTCCTCTGGCAACCCCCTGATGTCCCATTTTAATGGGGGGGGGCGGCGCCAAAAAAGTGGTCACTTTTTAAACAGCATTTTTCAAACAAAAAACAGTGTTTGGGGCCTAAATAGAGCATTTTGAGGCCTCAACAATAGGGAGGGCAGAAAAGCCGTCAAAATACGTATATATGAGGTAAAAGGTTAAATACATTCTTTTAAAAAATGTTTTATAGGCTTGAAAGAGAATGTTCATGGACGATAATGTCAGATTTAAACTACCTTCAATATTCCCGAAGCACCGGCTAATGCAGAACTAAACATATCCCTAAAATACAAATATTTTTTTTACGATGAACAAAATGATGTAAAGCAAGCAACTAATCACCTGCATGTCCTGTGTACATCACATGATACTGCAAGCTACCTGCTTTTATTGTCAGGTTATTGCCATCTTTAGTCATCATGTCCATGCCATGACTACATAAGATGTCTAAAGTCTCCACCTTTTCACTTAGTTTCTTTAAATCTGTCGAATGAAGCTCGAACTCTACTTGTAATGGATCTGTTAAACATACAATTCAAAATAAAATAATTAATTTTAATGTTCTTATCTCGGATCGCTATCTCCCTACCACCTTCACTTGAAGCGTCCAACTGTGCGCAGTTTCCGTGTGACACGTGTCATCTTGGTGTATATATGTTTGAATTGTGCGAATATGCATCTAATTTCATAAATATTCTTTGTATAATTAAACTGTATGAAATGACCATGTATATTTTGGTAAATATATAATTGTACCTTTTTGCACCTTCATGTTTTGAAAGTTTGCTTCTGAATAGTTTGTTGCAATGGCCAATTCTTGCTTTATTGAATATATAAATGCCGCCTCTTCTTTCACGACTTCATTGTACTTGTTCACCAAGGAAAACCTCATCTGCATGTATGGCTTCGATTGGTCGTGTATGACTTGTTCTGGTGTTAAAAATATTGTTATAAAGCATCTATAAATCTGCATCATTAAAGACAACAAATAGTGTAAGATACGTTTTTATTTCATGCTTTTCAGTGTTTTATTGTAATATATATCAGATGATTATATTGGTCTAGTCCTACATTAAAAATAACATCACTCTGTGAAAAAAATGTTTCCAGCCCCGTCATGTCAAACGAAAAATAAAACAAAAATCCAAAGTGGTGCCCCTTTAATGGAAAGCATATAAATGTTCCCTGCTTTAATAAAACTAAAACATATACCATTTACCTTCCTGACATACTGCAAACACCTTAATCTCACATATACGAAGGGCAAATGGTACGTTTTCTGCTACCTGTAGTCGAACTAATCTTGTTCTAACATAAGGTTTCAGCAGCTTTGCAGCCTCGTCAAACGTCCCATAACTGGTCCATGTTTTCCCCATCAGTAGAAGCTGAATATCAAACTCATTTTCATCTTGAATGAAAATAAATAAATAAATACATAAATAAATAAAAAAATAAATTAAATAAATAAATAAATATATATATAAATAAATAAGTAAATAATAAATAAATAAAATGATTTCATTGAGGTACATAGCAATATAAAACCAATACGGAACCTCGTCGATAACTTTTTATCGGAAATATGACGGAAAGTGCCGAAAAATCACGATTATGTTAAGACTATGGTGGGTTACATCCGGCCAAATGCCGGTCCGTTTTCAGTTTGACTTATTTTAAAATCTACAGGAAAGAACTGAATATATGAAGACCTTTAATTGGTCATTGGTTTAACTGATCTTTCTAAGATAAAATGTAAATGGTAGTTCTTAACTTAAATGTATAGGGCAGTTATTGTCATTATTAGATAATGTGTAAAGGATAGTTCTTGCCATTATTAAATAATATGTAAAGGATAGTTCCAAGCTCAAATGTAAAGGATAGTTCTTGCCATTATGAAATAAAATGTAAATGATAAATCTAAAATAATTTTACATGACATTTCTTTAAATCTCTAGTAGAAATTGCTTAATATATTTAAGTTATTTTAAACAATATTTCTTGCATTCAGATCTCATTACATTTTCTAGTGAACAGTCACTTTTACGTAAGAACCTAGTGAGTTTATTTTGCACAAGATCTGAGTTTCACAAATTAGAATAATATCAGACCTTATCAGGTATTCTTAGTTTATGATGTTCAATAAGTGTCTAATATATTATATGAGTATTGATATGTTCAAATGAAAAATGTTTATTTTTTATATATATATTTGCATATTAATCAAGTATTATTAAAAAACTATTGTTTTACCTATTGCGTAGATGTTGAGTTCCCTTACCGGGAACATGTTTGTTTAAAACCACAGAAATCTTAAAGTGATCCAATTTTTAAGATTAATAACCCTACAAGAAATTATTACGTTATTGTTATGCTAGCTATGCTAACATGTCTATATGACTTTGCACGGAAAACTAAGAACTAACATATGCATTTAACCAGTTTTTCTTCGGCCGTGTATCTTTTTTTTGAAAGACTTTTTTTTGTTTACCATACGGCCGCTACCAAGAAAATTATGTACGCCAACAACTACAGAATTAATGCTTTTTCATTTTATACAAATACAGATACAGTTTCACAAGCAAACAAACGATACAACATTAACGAAAACATGGATGTTATAGATATTCATAAACAGCGAAAGGTCGAGCCACAAGCTTTAACAACATTATAGAGTTGGACATCCCACATTGTCTCACTGGTAATAAAAAAGATGTGCATAAATTCTGTTGTAATTGGAATTCAATAAAATGTATATATCAGCAATCAATATATCATTAAAGAAAAATAGAATTTGATTATAAACATTAACTGATAAAACTTGATTTGAGAAAAGGTAATAAAGAAATGAAAAGAAAAAAAGAATGAACTAATTAATAAATGAATGAATGAATGAATAAATAAATAAATAAATAAATAAATAAATAAATGAATGAATGAATGAATGAATGAATGAATGAATGAATAAATAAATAAATGAATGAATGAATAAATGAATGAATGAATAAATGAATGAATGAATGAATGAATGAATGAATGAATGAATGAATATAAGTTTTATCTTGCGAACTTATTGCTAATGAACTATCGTCTGCAAATAACTGTGTGACAATTTTAAGAGTATCCACTATATCATTCACATCAAGCAGAAATAAGAGAGGCCCTAAAACCGAGCCTTGAGGCACACGAGCTGTTAAAAATGTCTCATCAAAATACATGTATGTAGTGCCTGCAAAAACATTTTGTGTTTCTATTCTCTAAATAATTTGAAAAACCAATTTGATAATTAACTACTAACTCCATATTGTTTTAGTTTGAAAATAAGACCAGTATGTCATACTCCATCAGTATAACCGGTAACTATGTACATATGTATTAAAAAATAAGATTATTATTTTATGAATATAAACTATTTACTATATAATATATATGCAATATAGTGTATAAACTATACATTACCATTGTCATAGAAATCTAATTGTTTGTAAAATTTGACGGATGATAGAATATACTCTGCTGCAAGATCAATGATAATGTATGGGTTTAAATCCTGCTTTGTTGCCACACAAGTTGCTCCGTTACCTACATATTGACCGATGTCATCATCTACGGCATTGCTGGACGGCCAAGTTGGATACATTATACTTGACGCTAGTGTATCTTTCTTGAGGGCGACATTTTGTGAGCCTTTTTTAAAAAGAAAAAGAGAAAATACTCGTTATTTCATTGTACTACAAGTAATAATTACAACTCGATATCAAACTATCAGACATTTCATACATATTAAATATATAATAAATGCCTTTGAAATTGCCTATTGTTCTTTGTTAAATTACAGATTGATATTTAGAAATGATTGACAAAAAGGGCATTAGTTTAAGTGTTAACTTTTAACCTACCAAACAACCGAACAGAGCCCATTACGTACAAAATCACCATGTCATTATGGCAACTGTATTTGTTAAAGTGCAATGCGATATAAAACAATATTTAAGTATTATCAACCCTGAATGAAAAACAAATGTGTCCATAGGACACGGGTGCCCCCACACTCCACTGATTTGTCAGCCTACTGATTCTAGGTCATTAAAAACTGAATTACTAAGTCAATGCCAAAACTCTACAAATACTGACTAAACCAACAAGCAACCCCAAGGGGAATAACTACACATGCTGACCAACATTATTGTATAATTTTAAGACTACAGGTCAAATACTTTTTTTGAGATTTGCATTAACAAGTCTATAATTTATTCTAAGTCATGGGCAATATATCTAACAAGCAATGAAACACAAAATCCACATGCAACAGTTTCACAGTGATGTTGATCATAATTACTGTAAAGTTCGTTGATTTTTACTCAATGTACACATAACACAACATTTTGGAATGGCTTTTACGATGTGAAAAGCAATTACTCTACAAATACTGAATAAATCCACAAGCAAAGCCCCAGGTGCACAGCTACACATGCTGACGAATATTCCTGTAAGGTTTCATTACTCTATGTCAACAATCATTTTGACCTACGAACGAAAATAATAAAAATTGCAATTTTTACTAAGTCAAGGGCAATAACTCTGACCAAACAAAATAATTCCACAAGCAAAACGTCAGGTGCACAACTTCACATCCCGAGCTACGTTCCTATAAGTTAAGAGCAATAATTCTACAGATACTGAATAAATCCACACGCAAACACCCGGGTGCACAACTACACATGAATTCCTGTTAAGATTTATAACTATAGGTCAAACGTTTTGAGCTACGCACGAAAAACCATTGAAAATTGCACTTTTTACTAAGTCAATGGCCTTTCATGACCCTAGGTCAAATGCTTTTTGAGCTACGTGCCATACAAGTTGAAATGTCAAATTTACTTAAGGTCAATAAGTCTACAAATACTTAAGATATATATATATCCACACATAAACACACAGATGCACAACTACACATGCTGACCAACATTACTGTAAGTTTCATGACTCTAGATCAGCTACGTGTCACACAAAAGAGAACAGACGGACGGATGGACGGAAGGCCAAGGGTAAATCTAAATGACCCCTCCTTATAATGGGGGCATTAAAAGAAAAAGTCCATCTCGAAATTGTCCATTTTATATTTGTTCTTTTAACAACGATAACTCAATAAAATCTTCAACTTACAGTCCTCGCAAAGATCTCCAGAAGAACTTTCTGTACACTGACACGAAAAGTCTGGGTGTTCCGAAATATCGTCGCTGTTTACAATAGAACATTGACCCCCATTCTTACATGGATTATATGGACATTCAGCTGTGTTAATGTATAATTTGTATAAATTAGTGGTAATAATGTTTCAATAATGTAATCACGTGTACAAGCGTACAAAGATCAGCATTTGTTTAAGGTCATTTATATTCAATAAGTCGCCTTAAGCGATTGTAATACATGTATAACACATTTTGACTTTTCTCAAAACCTAGAAAATGATTAATAAAACAGTAAAAATTCGATACCTAATGCATTAGATATGAAAAGATAAATATAAATATATGTGTGTGCGCGCGAGTGTGTTTGCCTTTGCCGAATAAGATTCTTTAAAGACCGTATAAACAACCGACCACTTGCCAATATCTTAGCGACCAACAAGCATAAGACAATCCAAATAATCATTAACATCGTGTAATATCAATTATTATGTAAAAGATGAAAGTCTGATCATCTCACCCTTATTTATGATGCATAACAGTTCAACCATGGGACACATATTATGAGCATTTACACAGGATTTACAACAGCTATGATATTGATAAACTAAAACAGGACAGCGTACTTAAAAAAATTATACTTTTAAACAGACTCGCTTAAATGGTTAAATCATTTTTATTCGTTCAACTTTAGATGAAAGTTCTTAAAACTTTTTACGTCCTACCCAAGTGCATTAATGAAACTTATCAGGAATTTTCAAATTAATTATATTTACATATCTACATCCTAATTTTGTAAACATCATTCCATATAAATAAGATCACATGCGTAAAATAAATTGAGTTACACTGCATGTTTGTTACGTCAATTTCCATTGGATAATAAATCATATACATGTAATCAATTGTACAAACCGTGTCTGCATATATATAATTTCCAAAATAAAGCAATTGTGCAACCAGCCCGCATAGCTCAATCGGTAAGAGCGCAAGACTTGTAATCTCGACATTGTGGGTTCAATTAAACTAAAATTATTAATCAGACTTTCGGATGAGACTTTAAATCGAGGTCCCGTGTATGGGTGCTTTAACACTTGGTTCGCTAAAGAACGAGGAGAAGCTTCTGGATTTTGGGCATCTTTCTGTATCTGTAATTGCACTATCCTCCAAAAAATAAAATGACTAAAACTCTCCTGGAGGATTCGCCCATATGGGCAACCGTTGTCGAATATAAATAAACGGAAAAACACAAACACGCAATTGTGCAGAATCACAGCTCGTTACAAATGCTGATTATATGGCTGTGTATTTACGTGTATTTGCCATATAACCACCCCCTTTTGGTTAAGATTATTTGAGGTTACATCCATTTATACTGAGCCACATATCCTTTCAAAATAAATTCAAATAGCAAAGAAGCACGTCACGGTTCGAAACAGTTCCTTTTAAAGGAAAACTATGTGTAAGCGGTCTGATATCTTAGTTGGTAGAGCCGTGGAATGGTATCACGAGTTAATTGCGAATATTACTTTTATCATATTTTTTAAACTTAGATATATGAAGCTAATATATTCTTTTCCAAAATACATAATTATCATATTGATTAAACTGCTTATAATAATTTTATAGCCTTGTCTACGATCTCGAACTTGGGCCCTGGTTCGTGTCCCGGTCAGACTGCACATATTTAAGGTTATCTTACAATGTTGTTTAACTACTTCAGTTTTTATTTGTTCAACTATGTTCTTACTGCAATCATTATAGAATAATTTAAGTAAAATACTTTCCATGCAATCGGAAAACTGCGACGATCTTCCGAAGATTGACGGATAAGGTCGAGAAGTTGCGATTGCTTTCCGTACGTATCAGGTTTTTTTTTAAAGAAATGTAAGCTCATGCAAACATTTACAAAGTGCACTAGTCTTAAAATATTTAAAACTAACAATCAGATAAAAATAACTCGGCGTACCTTTTAGTCCAAACAGTTGAAGTTCACATAAGTTAGCATCAGATAAAAATAACTCCGCCTACCTTTTAGTCCAAACAGTTGAACTTCACATAAGAGAGCATCGTAATCATCTGACGTATACAACTCGATGAACCTGGCGACAATGTCAACGTGGGCACTGTCAACGAGTAATTTGTGTTGCCAATCCCCTATACTAGATCTATTGAGATGTTTTAAAAACTTCTCATACGGGTGATACCAAAATACCAGCTCATAGTCAGACCTTTTGTCAGAATCTACGTGTGCAATGTAATATAAAAACTTAAATAATTAACACTTATAATGAATATGTCTACAATGGGCACATTTTGAATGTCTTTCAAATATTGATACGAAATACGAAAACAATACAAATGTATGACTTGGATATTCTCGTAAAACTTCGTTTGATACAAATGAGGTGGATAAAGATGTAAGTAACTGAGAATGAATGTTGATATAATTTAGAAATAATATATCCAAAAACAGTGATTTTTTTGCTCAATAAAATCAATGTTTGGAGTTTGGATGCAAGGAATTATGTAATATATATATATTATGATATAATGATGCGCATCCGAACAACAAACAGTTATGTATTCAAGCGATAAAATCACCGATTTAGAAAAATTATTTCGATTCTAACACATCAACAAATGAATGTTGCCGTACCTTATATTAAGCTAAATTGCGCCTGGTTGTTTCCGTACTTTTCGGCGCGTTGCAGTTTAAGTGGTTTCCTCACATATATAAATATTACGTCATATGTCTAAATTTAGAACGTCAACTGTGATTTTATTGCATTATAACACACACGTCCGCTTCTTCTATGTTCAATAGGGGAAAATGAGGGTCGTGTTTGAATAAATGATAATGTTTAATTAATTCTAAAACATTTTATTATCTGCTTTATAGATATAGGATATAAAAGGCCAATTTATTTCGTACTAGCTAACAATTTCAAATGTTTTCATGGTTAAGGTGATAGGTGCTGGGGGTGCGTGGAAGGTAATTTGCCCCTATCACTACCTTCATGGACATGCTCAATCAAACCTAGCCTGCCGCATGTACAATTTTGTCGTTTTGGACTTTCTTTAGGCATAGCAGTCTTCCGGCCCTTCATCGGTTTCGTCCAGTACAAGTTATTTTACCTGAAGGGCATCTATATTACTTCATCAAATCAGGGAGACATTTTTTCTATGCAACACAGCAGTAAAAAAGAACAGGGATTTATATATTTTGAAGTTTTGCAAGTTGTTTGAAGTTACCTTACTTGGGACATTTAAAAATTAACAACACCTGGAAAATTCTTGCTTGAATGCCAATGTGCAATAACTGGGACCCAATTTCAGATAAATGAATACTTTGAACAATATAATTTCAGACGACATCAGTAAGTATCAATTTAATTGTGAGCACCAATTTAAGTATGTAGATACGTACTAATTAATTTTAACCAGCTTAGAGTTTTCAATTATATTCAATTAACAGTCAATTAACTAGACTGGCGCTCAGTTTGCCCATTTATGAAAGTAAAGTGTTTCCATTCTTTTGAAATTCTGCAATCCAAATGACAAACATATATTCAAATTCTACATGGCGAACCCGTGACAACTTTATCAATTCAAAAAAAAAAAAAAATAAAAAAAAAATAAATATAAAAATAAATTTACTCACTGATTAAGGTGCCCCATTGGTAAATCCGTATCAAATATATAATAAAGATATCCCCAAGATCAACTTGCCAAAAAGGTTTCTCGCCATAACTGGTATGGTAACAGTACCTCCCTGGCCAAAATTCTACGTCAACAAGCCTTTTATAACCCGATACCTCGAAAGATGCAATATTAGAAATTGCCTCTGAAAGATTTAAGATAGCAAATAGTGTAATGTAAACATTATTATATATAGAAAGTTTTTTTGCTGTTGTACTTACTATAAAATGTAAAAGGACAGTTCTTCCCATTCTTTAATAAATTTTCTAAAAAACTGAATTAATAATATGTCCAAAAATGAGACCACCAATAACGTTTCAGACTCTGCAAGTGTACCCTTTTACATAAACATATGAGAAAAACACACGCACACACAAACACAAATTATGCGAGCTTATCATGTACCCTCAGATTATGATGTTCAATAAAATCAGAGTAAAACTGTGCATGATATGAGCATTGAACAAATGTCTTTAATTTTCATATATTTTTGCATATTAATTATAATTTCCTACCGACTCTGAAGATTTTGGTGTTGGAAATTGAGTTCCCTTACAGGTTAATTAAGTAAGAAATATAACTTACAATGTTCCAGTTCAAGACTAATTCATTACAATGTTAAACATTACCATGGATTATTTCTGTTATACTTTAACACAAGAAAGCTTACTTACGATTTTTGTTTTGGATTTCCAGTGATTTTTAATATAATTCGTCTGTACGTGTTGCAAATCCATGGATTAAATGTATCAACAAAATGATTTAATTTATAATTTCGTTTTGATCAAACTTTAATTGTTTAAGTAATTCTTTTTTAATCTTAAATAACATTCAGTATATAGAAAATAAACAATGTAATTTCACAAATTGAGTTGATGGGGTCATGAACCACTTTAGGTTTATCACAATTGTTTTCGTTTGTGAAACCAAGAAACGACAAAATTCCATGTTGTTCTTTTTATATAGAAACAATTGCAGTTTTTCGTTCAGAAAATATGTTATATCTTGTCAAATTGGAGGGTTATGCTGTTAATTAATATACAAATACAATGGATTGTAAATGTTTTTACCTTTTGTGCCATAGATTTCCACTTCACATAAATTGAGAAAGCCAGCATTTCCGTTTTGCAAAAACTCCACATACCGTGTGTTATTTTTACTTGGTAGAAGGAATGTCCAAAATAAATTCTGATCGTCGAATTCTTCTATTTGTTTAAAGTCGATCTCTACCATTTTGTCCAAGCTACCACCTATCTTAATGTGAGTTTCTTTACCTAACACTGCAGGAAAAATATATATTTAATGTATTTACCTCATTGTATCATGCATCATTACATTTATGTATCATTTTTTACCTCTATGAATCTTTCATTGTTTATCAATGTATCATTTATTGTAACCTCGATGTATCTCAATGTATCGTTCTTTGTTACCTAAATATATTTCAATCTTTGTAACCTCGATGTATCTCATTCTATCATTTATTGTTATCTCAATGCATCTTAATGTATCGTACTTTGTTACTTCAATGTATCTAAATGTTTCATTTAGTGTTATCTTAATGCATCTCAATCGTTCTTTATTACCTCAGTGTATCTGGTTTGTATAAATTTTAGTATATAGTAAAAACGTTCAAAGTTGTCCTCGATTTTGATGATTAGGACATACTATCATTAAGGGCATAAGTATTTCAGATACAGAAAAAAGAGATAACCAAACCTTTGCATGTCTGTCGCCGCAATAGCACAAACTAATAATTATTTAGGTTAAAATTGGTTTATTTTGCTTTAAAACAATCAATGCTTATTGCCGCAAAAAGGACACACATTCATAGCTATTTTAGTTGAAATTGGTTTATTTGGCTAAAAAGCAAATCACTGCTTATTTGCCACAAGAAGGGCACAAACTTATAGAAATTTAAGCGGAAATTAGTTTATGTGGCTAAAAATCAAATCAATGTCTATGTTCCACCATAATGGCGCAAACCAATGGCTTTTAAGGTGGAATTTGGTTTAATTAGCTACAATGCACAAGCATTGGTATAACAGAGTAGATGCTTTGCAAACATTGGTTAGAGCAACCGATATAAAGATCTGGAAACAGAGTGATCCCTGGGAAGCATTAATAACAACAAAATTACATAAGAATTGCAGACTCGGTTTGATTGAGTCTGTACATGAGGAATAAAGAATAAGTGCAACATCCCTAACGCCCCTTGCACCGGCTTCAGCGGTACTCAATTCTCAACACTTAATAGTGCTGACATCAATGATCTCGAAGGACTTGAAAAATATAACAACACTGAAATGAAGTACGGGACAACTTTTTACAGCTGCCACACAGCACTTGACGCCTGCTGTTGTGAAGTATAAAAATCTGGAAACAAAGTGATCCCCGGGAGGCATTAATCACAACAAAATTACATAAGAATTGTAGACTCAGTTTGATTGAGTCTGTACATTAGGGATAATAAATAAGTGCAACATCTCTCATGCCCCTAGCACCGGCTTGAGCGGTACTCAATTCTCAACACTTAATAGTGCTGGTAGCAATGATCCCGGAGGACCAGAAAAATATAAAAACACTGAAGTGAAGTACGAAGCAACTTTTTACAGCTGCTCACACGGCATTTGACACCTGCTTTTTTGAAGTATAAAAATCTCTTTTACCAATTAAGCATGTCTTTGATTATTTCTACAGCGGTTTAAAATGTAATTATAAAGTATTCACTTAGATATTTTGAAACATCACAAATACGCAGTAAGCAATATTAATGTAGTTAAGAAATATGGACGAAATTGAGAACGAATGTAAGCCGCCATATTGATTTTTGTTTGAAGTTGTGACGACATAGTGGTAATTTTTCTAACATTAACGTAGGTATGTGAAAACATTGGCTAGATGGCTAAAGTGGGTTTAGGATGTATTGGCTATTAACACACATCAATATACATCAGTCGATTCGTTATTCATATTGTGAAATTTATCCACATTGAACAACAAGCGTACTTATGGTAATTGAACTGTGCCATTCGTATTTTCGACCCGTGACCCCGCAAAGTGGAGAGTAGAGAATTAACAAATTAAAATTGCGGGGAAGCGGAGCAAACACACGCTTATAAGCGGGGGTGTGGGGCGAAGTTGTATTTATTTTTCTTCGCCCCGCGCCCCGCTAATTAGCCTGTTTACGCTCCGCGCCCCCTCGACTTTTCGCTTTGCGGAGTGACGAGGCGAAAACACAAACGGCACAAATCAGCCACCACACGTACTACATATATAATGCACTTCGTTCAGAGAGCTTACCGTTGACACACTCATTAATCCAGACATTACAATGCTCGCTAAATACTTTAGAATCGGTAGTAATACACCACGGCATGGGCATGGTCATGTCCCAGTCATTTGGAACACGACAGTAATTATTCTTCAAAAAGTTTTCTCGAAACCAGAATTTTTCCGGTGTAAATACATGCTTGTGGGGTGTTTGTTGATCCCAACGTTGGCATGTCCTTCCACTGGCCGTTGTGCTCATTGTACCCTCGTAGTTCCTAAGTGCTTCGTAACAAGAATCTTTTTCTGTATCTGAAGTAAGTCGCATTTTAAAACAATTTATTTGCCACAGTAAACCAATTGATGTGTGATATTACACGCGCATTGGTAGGCAAAATGTGTTTTTTCCTAAATGTACACTTTAAAAAAAAAGCCTGAATACACTGAGAAAAAATATATTGTTTCAATATTTTCAGAAACGATAACAGACCTTTAAAGACATTAACCACTTAAAAAGTTTTATATGAGAAACATACATCAATAAAATGCTCGTATCATGAAAGTAATAATGCAAAATAAACACAAACATATCTGGCTATAATATTTCTCAGTTGGTTTAACTCGTATGTCGAAAATAGTGTGGAGATCACCGAGGTCCACTCGCCACCAAACATCATGACCTGTGTCTTTGATAATGCAAGAACTTCTTTTACCATCTACGACTACATTAACATCTTCATCTGACACATTAGCCACAACAATGTCTTTGTTCAGCGCAACATTCACTAAACCCTCTGCAATATATAATAGTTTTACATGCACACAAGGGGATAAACATTCTGGCAAAGGCATTGAACAAAATATAGGTATTGATGTTGCTTATGACATATAATAAACAATCCTTCATCTCAAAAATTACCGTCTGGAGCAGCATTTATTTTTCAACACTTGATTTAACACTCGTTAAATCCTTACTTTATACGTCTTCATTTAATTTTATATATTTACTTATTCTCCGTCATAATTTCTAAAATTAATTTGTCCAAGTTAGATGCGGTTTAATGTTTTGTGTTTTTTTTTTGTTTTTTTTTATACGTACTCGTTATTTCTTAATGTGATAAAATAGAGTGAAATAAGAATCCCCAAGAAAGCCCAACGCGGCAAAATTGAAAATGTTGCAGGCTCGGTTAGATTGAGCCTGTTCATGGACGGAACTGGACGGTAAGTCATCGTTTTTAATCTTATAAGTCCTCGTTATGTCCTTCGTTATATCTTTATTTTGAACGTCCTCATTGTGTCTGTATCTTATAAGTCCTCGTTGTGTCTTTATCCTAAAAGATTTTATTATGTTGTTATCATATAAGTCTTAGTTACGTCCTTATAAGTAATCGTTATGTCCTTATTTTGAACGTCCTCACTATATATTTATATCATAAGTTCTCGCTATGTCTTCAATTTACTTTAATTTATTAAGATATAATTACCATCTGTCGATGCTATAAAAGATATTATGACCATCTGTCGATGCTTTAAAAGATATATTTACCATCTGTCGATGCTATAAAAGATATATTTACCATCTGTTCTAATGCTCATCAATCCAATTGAAGATCTCGTCAACACAAACATCACTGTAAGTTAAAGTAAAAAAGCAAAAATAAAAGATATCAGGGTACATTTTATAAACTTTATGTTTGACATTTCCGATAATCTCAAATCAGAATAATTAACAGAAATATATATCCAATATACTAAGTTTAAAAAAGATTTAAAAACGACTTAAACACTTTAACTGCGAAATTTTTCTTTCTTTCTTTCTTTCTTTCTTTCTTTCTTTCTTTCTTTCTTTCAACTAAAATTAAACACTGGACTATTTGCATACATTTCAGACAGATCATTATTAGAATTTTATCAACTAACAATTAAAGAGTTACTTGAGTTAATGACGGATTGTACAATTATTATAAGAGAGAAACAATTTCACAGATATCGATCACATTTCTGAGGGCGAATATGAAATTTGGAAGGTTTTTCTTTCCAGTATGTACCTAATTTATGTGTTACCTTGGCACAGTTCATTATATATCTCTATACTCAATTTCAACACCTAATAGTTCTGGCATCTAGGATCTCGAAGGGCAAGAAGAATATAACAAGACGGGTCATGCCACACGGCACATGCCACCTGCTGTTGTGCAGTATGGAAATCCGGAATTAAAGTGATCCCTTGGAAACATTTATCACAACACAACAAAACTACATGAAAATTGTAGGCTCGGTCTGATTGAGTCTGAACACGAGGAAACATAAATAAGTGAAATACCCCTCATGCCCCGTAGCACCGTCTTAAACGTTACTCAAGAGCGGTACTCAATTCTCAACACTTAATAATGCTGGCATCAATGATTCCGAAGGACCAGAAAAATACAACAACACTGAAGTAAAGTAGGGGCAGCTTTTTATAGCTGTCACACGGCACTTGACACCTGCTGTAGTGGAGTATAAAAATCTGGAAACAAAGTGATCCTTCGGAAGCATTAATAAAAACAAAATTGCCTGAAAATTGCAGACTGGGTTTGATTGAGTTTGTACGTTAGGTATACTAAATAAGTGCAATATCCCAAGAAAGAATTCATTGAATTCTATTTACGTTTCATTTTCCGTTAGAAAATATGGAATATATACTGTATAAATTAACTTTTCTAAAAGAAGAACAGAGTCGGAAATATCAGTACAATGTATCATACAATTTTATATTCCTTTAACTACAATGCAGATATCATATGAAAATGTTTCTCAATCTTAATAAGTGAATAAAAAAGTAACAATTACCTGCAGTCAGACACAATAATCCATGCTTGAAAGGAGTCATGTCCTACTCTGTCTTATTCAACTCGGGTTGATGAAAAACAGTTCAATAATTGTTGTTCTGTTCCATGCGATATTACTTTCGCGACTGATCTTGTTATTTTAAAAGGACTTATTTCGTTTTGTCGTTTTTTTTAATGTTTTTTTGTCGCTTTGTTTTGTTTTTAGTTTTAGTTCCATAAATATTTTATAAGCTTTTAAAGTCATACAATATTTTCTTTGTAATTCAGTTTTTGAAAAGCAACATTAAAGATAATTGATTTTTGTATTGTCAATAATAGGGTCGATTTTATGTAGAGATTCATCATTATATATCAGACTAATTAGTAAAATAGTCATTATGGAAACACCAAAGATCTCTCTGTTCGGCTGAATTTGAAATGCTTCAGGCTAGCCTATGGTTGTTTAACAGCAGCGATATATGAACGTTACAGTCCATGCTAACCATATCATTGACTAAAAGTAAAATGATCCATAATGGAAGATCTATTATACCCTAAATAATTATAATAGTGTTATCATGCGTAACGTCAAACCACAAAATAATCATATATTATTGATACTGATAAGTGTGAGATACATGACCCGATATGAAATATCTATATATATCAGATAATAATCTGTTTAGAACAAAATCTTATTATTCATCATATAAATGTAAACACTAAATCACTAAGAACTCTATCAATACTTTATAAGTATATACTATCCAAATAATAAATGTCACTTGTTTTTATCAATATTTTCAAATACTTAAATAAATACTATGCTCAAATTTAATATTAGAAAATTTTGGTAATTGCTACACAGTCCGTTTGTCAATATAAAATAAACATGTTTTGACTTCACGCAAAGTAAATAAGTAATGTTATAAATGAAAAAAGTGGTCACAATATGAATTCATAGTGTCATTAAAAAATAGTAGTGTTTTTTTTTCTCAAGAAAATACCAGCTTTATTTTACCTGAAACTGGGAACGCACCTTCCCATACATAGTTCATTCCTACACGACGGACTGCATGTATACATTTTATAGCAATAGAAGTTACCGCTTAAACTGGTGATCGGGAGCGAGAGATATGTTGCATACTTGTTTATTATCCCTCATGTACAGACTCAATAAAACAAAGTCTGTGATTGTCAAGATATTTTGTTGTGATTAATGCGGATCTCCTGTTTTTTCCAGACGGTTTTGTTTTCTCGACAGTGTGTGTTCTTTTCCCGGGCTGGCCAACTAAAATTACTTATCCCACTTTCGGATGAGACTTTAAATCGAGGCCCTGTCTTTAAGTGCTTCAACACTTGGCACGCTAAAAATCTAGGAGAAGCTTCTAGAATTGGGACATCCTTCCTACCTGTATCAAAATGTAGGACGACTAATACTCTATTGGAGGAGTTGCGGGCAACCGGTGGCGAGTATAAATAAGCTTAAACACACATGCACGCATGCACGCAAGCACACCTACCCCTGCGCGCACACTCACAAGCGCGCGCACCCCCATCCACACACACACACACACATAAGATTACTTGCAAAAGTTAGAACTCTTTTAACATTAACTGATTTACCCGTTAGATATATGTTCACAGAAGAATTTGTTTGATTTCAGAATGTCGTATATAGTTTAGTAAAATATTTCACAGGCAGTTCTTCCTCCGATGATGAATTATTAACCATGTTTGTTTCGTAAAATATTGGAAAAAATATCGTTACTGTTAATCCTTAAACCGTGGACTTTGTGAATATATTCTATTCTAGCTGACAGCTTATTTTTGTGAGAATTCTGATTTTAAAATTTAAACTTTAGAAAAAATAACTCTTAAGAAGTATTTACTATGTTTTCAATATATATGCAAACGTTTTAGATAATAATCATAAACAGTATTGCAGGCAAATATTTGACATAACTTTTCATTTTGGACCTTGTCCTTTTCCCTGTTATGCTTGCAAAATATTTTCAAAGTAAAATGTAATCTTAGCCATAATGATATAGCACAGCTTCACGAAACATTTAACGGTTTCAAAAATGTGTGCAAGAACAAGTGTAAAGAGCAACATTGGAAAGTTGTGTATCTCGGCACGGCAACAATTTCTTTTTCTGGTATGGCGGTAGCACTCTAAGAAAATGTTTGGTTGAACATCATTGGTTTAACCTATTACTTGAGAGACCTGAAAATAGTTCATAATACCAATTTAAACATAACAAATATTTCAAACAGAATGAGCAAGTCACCACCTTGCATGGAAGATAGTGATAATAGAATTGTTTTATATCGTATTGTTTCCGGTTCATTGGCATATAGAATAAACAACACCTTACCTGAAAAGGTATTGGTATAATTCTGCAATTTGAGGTGATATTTGAAGAAACTGTTATGCAAGATATTCCTATCAATTTATAACCATTAATAAGATAGTTTTCGTTTAAAACAAATAAACAAACAACGCATCATTTGCTTTGATTTGTGTACTCATTGAACAAATTTAGGGGTGTCTCATAAATTTTTACTTTACTTTCTTTTCCCTTGCTAATTTAAGTCGGTGCTTAGCGTCATGGACGGAAGCTTGCATATACCACTGCTGCCTGTAACAATTAAATTCGGACCTGATGGGTAACCTGTTTTACTATTTATGATATCCATGTCAACTAACTAACTAACTAACTAACTAACTAACTTACTAACTAACTAACTAACTAACTAACTAACTAACTAACTAACTCACTCACTCACTAACTAACTAACTAACTAACTAACTAACTAACTAACTTACTAACTAACTAACTAACTAACTAACTAAATAACTAACTAACTAACTAACACACCTACTAACTAACTAACAAACTAACTAACTAACTAATTTTTACTACCTCCGTATGTCATAATAAACGGAGAAATTAATTGATTCCAGAGAAAAAACATATAAGTATCCATAAATAAACAAAATCAAGCTGGTATAAACGTGACAATATACATTAATCTGACAGTAACGTGCTCGTCTGTTAGCAGGAAGACAGCAATATCAGTTATTTGTGTACTTAATTAACTAATTTTCATATTAACAGACTTCGCAAGAATGACACATATCACGCGATAATTATTGATATTTATTCTAATACTTTGTATTAAATGCTACTTTGTAATTATTGTTATATTTCTTGTTTTATTAATATGACTGTAATATTTTTGAAATTTGGTATTAATAACACCTAATTATTTTAAAGTTTTATGTATCAAAATGGGGCCAGAACTTGTCCTTCAGCATCCCTTAATAGTTTCTTTTGAAAAATAATCATGAAAATATTTGATGCAAAATTGCTTTTCAATCAACATGGTAATAAAGAAAGGGATGAAATGTCGAATATAAGTTTAAAATGATCATCAAGTTCTGTTGTAAATGTAATGTAGTGTATGTAGAGCTATGAAAGTATCTTAATACTTTAACAAATGGAATACTAAATTGAGCTACAAGAGTATCCAATTTTAACAATGATATATAATAGACCCACGTGTTACTCTGTTCCTTTAAAATGAAGATAAATATATTCCTCGGAATTCAGGCACGTATGTTATAGTAGTTTAAAGATATTAAACTGCAATTTCTTATCAAGTTTGATGATATTCAAACGAAATGAAAGATATTACCAAACGAGATTCTAAAACGACAAATGAAATGTATGCAACTGTATTCATGTTTGTTCTATAAAATAAAATGTATTTTATTCTGGTATCTTCAAACCATTATCATTTTTTGTCAAGTTTCCCAAGGATTATCTTGTATTCAGGAATTGTTTAACATAATACAATTACCGTTCTAAACGTTAAATTGTATCCTTTAATTTGCTATGAATAGCGTGGTGAATATAGCCATTCCGAATGTTTAAAACGTTTTTTAAATCTATTTCGGATATACACTGACAAATGTTTTTTTATTATAATATATATTTTTTTATTTATTATTATTTTTTTTATTTTTTTTAAACCTGCATCAACGCAACCGATATTTTCCCTATCAGGTGCCCTTTCTTAAGATATTGATACTGCTTTTAGATATTGATACTTTCCTTCAATAAAGATACTTCAATCATAAAGCTCAAACTATTTTATTCTTGCATATCACACAGGATTATCTACTGTTTACACCGATGCAAAAATACCTGTCCTACACCTCCGTGTAAGACAAGTCGCGTGTTTTAAATGAAGTCACTCCCGCGCGCCTTTTATGAATGAATTGCGTTCTTACGATAACGTCATTTTGCCGTTATGAACGAATCTGTAAATTTATACGCTATGAAAATATCAGCTTTCGTAATTTCTTTCCGACAAAGCCGCGTTACCACCATAAACAGTTACCCCCAATCTACATATCCCGGTATTTACGGGCAGCCGGCGTACGATCCTCATAATATCTACTTTGGAATCATTTCATCAGTCTTACGTTGCAAGGTACGTAATTGTCAAAATCTTAGAGATTGCTAAATATATACTTAGTCAACTAGAACCATAATTTACGACATTGCAAATTCTTGTTTATACGTTATTCAAAATGTAATATTTGTTAACATTAAGACTTATAATCTACTCTCAAAATATCTGAAACATGTTTTAACTAGACAGTTGATAAAGTGGGAAAAATGATTACAACGGGAAATAGAGACAGAAACAAATTTCATTTTAGGAGATTAAGACTAAGCAAGCTGTAATTATAAATGATAGATTCATTGTACTCCATGACACTAAATAAGTAATCTTTAATAATGGTATCTGAATACAACATGATAAACAGCATTGCTTGATTTTAGATTTGTTTTCAGATTTTAAGTAACTCCAGCACCATAAATGTTCGGTGAATTTTCTGGCTTCGGCGAAAGACATAAACTATCTATAAGAGCACTATTTTAGACATAAAAGAACATTAAAGGTAGATGAATTTAAAACCACTGATAGGATTAGAACTCGTTTGCTATATGCATGTGATTTAATAATACTTAAAGTTTCTTTTAAACAATGCCTCTTAGGTCTATATTATCATTTTAGTTTTATTTATCAATTTATTTCCTCTATTCATCACATAAACTTCGGCGCAGGATTATAATAAAACCATATGTGCTAAATATAAACTTAGTCTCCTCTAACCATAATTTACGACATTGCAAATTCTTGTAAATACGTTATTCAAAATGTAAAATTTGTTAACATTAAGACTTATAATCTACTCTCAAAATATCTGAAACATGTTGGAATTTATTACATAACATTTTCAAGTAGACAGTTGATAAAGTGAGAAAAATGATTACAACGGAAATAGAGACAGAAACAAATTTCATTTTAGGAGATTAAGACTAAGCTATAATTATAAATGATAGACCATTGTACTCCATGACACTAAATTAGTCATCTTTAATAATGGTATCTGAATACAACATGATAAACAGCATTGCTTGATTTTAGATTTGTTTTCAGATTTTAAGTAACTCCAGCACCATAAATGTTCGGTGAATTTTCTGGCTTCGGCGAAAGACATAAACTATCTATAAGAGCACTATTTTAGACATAAAAGAACATTAAAGGTAGATGAATTTAAAAACACTGATCGGATTAGAACTCGTTAGCTAGATGATTGTGATTTTATAATATTTAAAGTTTCTTATAAACAACGCCTCATACGCCTATATTATCATTTTAGTTTTATTTAATTTATTTCCTCTATTTATCACATAAACTTCGGCGCAGGATTATAATAAAACCATATGAAAAATATGGCTGTAAACATTTCCTAGTTTAGATATGTGATAAATAAAATATTATATCCGCGTAGATTCAATATCAAATTTATTGAACTTGTTGAATAAAGCAGTATGCTCGCCAAAGGCTCGCATAATGTAATTTTATTCAATTCGTTGAATATATTTTGTATTACATCTACACTCATGCAATATCCTCTATTTAAACATACAGTGTATGTATTTTGCATTATTAAAATTCAGATCACACACATTGAAGCATGAACAAATTCTATATTTATTTAGTAATGACAGGTTTTACAAATGTTTTATTTACACATTTAGTATCATGAAAATAAAATTTATCAACGTAATTATGCATTCAAGTTTTATTACAATTTTCTGTAATAATCAGAAGTGTTAAATATGTAGAAATCTGAAACGTTTTGTATGCGAGTCACATGCAATTTTTGCATTTTGCACGATTTTTCATATTAATATTGTATACTATATAAATACATTTTTATGAGTAGTACCAGAACAACTATCGATAAACAATACCATTTAAATAAAGTAAATATACTAGATTTAATCTACGGAATATACAAAACCGCCCGGACAACATTTATTCGAATTGAGCGGTCTTCAATCTTTAGCTTCTTGAAGGTATTAACCTCACATAGTGTACTTGATGTACATATATCACCATTTGCAAAATTAAGTATTCATTATTACGTTTGGTTGTTTTCTTGTTTTTTTCCGTGCGATGTGACATGTTAGTGATTACTGCCTCTTTCCTCGTGAATTTCTACAGTATTTAAAGTAAAAGGAGCTAATAAACTAGATTAAAAACACACACACAAAAAACAACAAAAAACACACACACAACTACAAGTAATAAATCGTTCAATCTATAAAGCCGTATTTGTCACTGCCGAGAAATTTTTATACGCTTATTTCTCATTTTCTAATTTCTTTAAGAAGTTACAATGGCAGCTAACACATTTTGTTTAAATTGAATAAAATATTCGACTATGGCAATATTTTTTCATTCGCCTTTCAAATATAAAAATATAATTTACAAAAACCAAATTGTCTCTCGATAAAGGGAAGTGAAAACATTTTCTGTAATAAATATTCGACTCTGAACATGTTTTATTCGTCTTTTTAACATTAAACTAATTTAAAAAACCAAAATTAAATTTGAAAACCTAAAAAAAAAACAAGATAAAAAGATGCAAAACAATTAAGATTGTCTCCTTATGGACATTTTCTATTGCATTTTGCCAGGAAATATTTCAGTTCCTGTGTCTTTTTGTGCTCATCTGATAAGGAAAAAACATTGTTTAAGCATGTCGTAACAATTTGAATTAAACATCACCGATTATTTTCACGACGTGTGCATTCCTCTAATTGTCATGACATGCAAGTATTGTCATCTAAAACAATTTAGTAGAAAATGATTGCCAAAAACGAAACAGTCAGATAAATAATTTAAATGAATATTTCACAACCTGACTTTTACTAATTCGTAGGGGAAGGGAACGTCATTTACTTTGTATTACGTTTCAACGTTGAGCTATCATAAAACCTTGACAATTCACTTGCATACGATTTTAATCTTTTGAAAAATTTTGAAAATGGCGCTACTTTTAAGAATAATATAAATAATGATAATATATAAAATTGCATTTAATGCATGTTTTGGTCAATGCGTTTTGATATATAATTTGTAGAAATGATCATATGAAATAACATTTTGGTCATAGTGTTCAAAAGTTCAAAAGCATAAAACATAAGATTTGAATTTCTTACATAGATCAGCTAGGGCACGTAAAACAGAAAAACATGCAAATATTAATTAGGAAATATACTCTGAAATAGATTGAAAAACGTAGTTTTTGTACTTCTCTCATTCCGATTTGAATGCAAAGCGTTGCTACGCTTTTCAATTTGGGGTCATTTTTTACATTAATTTTTTAAAATAATTATTTTTGAAAGACTTCGAGAGCGAATAATCTTAAATTTTGCACTATCTAGACCTTCATCAAATTAAGCATTAAGCTTTAAGGTGACAACGGAGTCAATTATCACTGAAAATACCTAAAATGAGATTTTTTGCTTAGTAGATTTATCAACCTTTTCTTAACACATTCGTGTTTTAATTTTGGAAGCAGTTAGTCCAAAAATGTGTTTTTAAACGTTTTAAAACGGTACCTATACTATTTGTATCTGCTATTCGCGTAACCTGTCGATTATCGATAACGATCCGCCCCCTGTTGAGGCATCAATGAGGGAAATCGGTAGTTCCATATATCCGTGAATTACAGGTCCATACTGGTCCATACTACCCGTAATAAATGTATCGTACAACTACCGTACATCTTTTATGAATATCTCAACATTTAGCCTTTTTTATAAATTAAGACATTGTCGGCCAATGTACGTAACATAAAGTATGAAACATAAATAATTAAGCATAGCGGCAAATCGCACGACCACGGGGTTGATTAAAAATGTAGTTGCTAAAATATCCATAATGTGTGAAAATAATGTGTCTGTCCCGTTAATCTGATAAATATTACATTGAGTTGATAGACTTTTGTACGGATTCAAGGGCTTACTTTACATTCAACCTCGTTTTCTAACAATGTCAAGTAAAACAACAACAAAAACAGACAACATTTTTTATGTGAACGCCTATATGACTTGTGGTAAGGTGTCCCTGCATATTTCGAAACCATTTTAGATTGTCTAAGGATGATTATTTCTCTATGAATCAATAAAAAAAGATATAAAATATATTCTCAGTGAAAATAAATTGTTCGCCAGTAAATCGGACACAGTACTAATAAACCTGGGACAAAGTATGAAATTTATTGTCTATCCCGGTAGAAACTGGATCTCTATGCCGGGAATAGATGATATTCATGATAATAGAAGTCAAGAAGGCCAGATCATAATGATCGAGTAATACCTTTAATTTCTATTAAAATAGGTGAAGCATTATCTATTTGGTGGAAAAAATATATAATATCCCGTTCTTATTTGTACATCTACCATGGACTTTAAAAGACTGTCAGAAGCTCAGTTTTTTGTTATTTTAATTTATATTTTTAAATTAACGGAATTTCATACAAGAATACACAGGCAGAGTGACACTGGTAAAATATAATAGTAATGTTGATGATGATAATAATAAACTTCAAAAAAGGAAACAATTAAATAGCCCCCGCTAGCGGTGCACAAATGCGTTCCATCCCCCCCCCCCCCGTGAGTGCCTCAAATTTTACCGATAGTCACGTGACATGTGCGACAGATACCAAACGGATAGTAAATCACGTTAAGAAATTGAAGACATTTTGGCTGTAAACTGATATTACTCAGCAGCTTTTTAATTGGTCAGATTTGATTTGATTGGTCATGAAATGTTGTTAGAGTATGTTACCGCAACTTGTGACCCTCTCTGGTGGCGATATTTTGTGTGTTATGCAATTAATTAGCGTGAAACGTAGGGGTCCGAGAGAGAACAGCCGATTTATGACACTTCGTTTGATGCGGGTCGGACTAATTTTGAATCGGCATATTTTTTTTGATAATCAAGCAATTAACATGCGGTTTAAAGCACATGAATGGAAATTCATTAACGGAGGTAACCGTGTCAGGGATTTTTGTTTGCTCAATCAGCGACTTAATTATCTTTAATTACGTAATATGTATGTTGAAAAAAGTCGCATAAAATGTTTGACGTTACGTAATATTTTTTTGAGAAAAGATAGAAAAAATTTGAGACACGGTTCCCTAGATATTATAAGTATGTTTATTTTCCAAAAGTTTGATGAAAAAAAAAAGTCTTTGATATGACGATTTAAAATTTTAGGATTTTTATTCAAAATCAATCATTTACAAAGGCATTTTTTCAAATATGTTATTTTTATGATGATCAACGACATTTAATGCACAAAGATTAAATAAATAACAATTATTACTAAAATAACTTGGTTTAAGTGACATTTATGTGAGTACCACGGAAAGTGTCTGTTGTCGCTTTAATCTCGGAAACATATTTCCAGTTCCATCATGTCAAAAAAAATTCTTAGTGGAGTCCCTTTAAATTTACATTTATTGGAAGGCGCTATCAGCATTTCTCATTGTACGTGTGTCAGGCGAATATGAAATATAACTATTGGTTGCTGCAATGCCAACATCACTTTACGTTTTCAGCGTTCAGTGTTTTCGTGTTTCAAGTTAGATTATTGTTTTGTTAATATGCTTATTACTTATATAGAGTAACGCTGTGTTAAAGACAACCACTGAAAAAAGATAACCATGCAAATAAAGGTCAATTTTAAATTAGATAATCCTTCACGGATAAAATGGAATAATATACCGTAACCTCCAAATAAAGACCACTTGTCCATAAAGACCATTATTTGTTTCTCTCTTGGATGACCTTAATTTGACTGTTTGTGAAACATGCTATACCATATGTATGTTTTGGCATCATTTGTATGTTTAGCTATACCAAATCAATCCAACTTGTGAACAAACTATTTACTGTGACATAAAATCTGGTAGCGTGACTTTCGTGCAACAAAACTTCTATTTCGGAAAGGAAAAAAATGAAAGATAATTTTAGAAATAATCAAATTATCTAATTAACGAGACTAGACAATCTTTTATCAAACCTGTCTGATTCTTTTGCTGATTATTTGGTTATTCGTAACGAACCAAATGTCAAATAAATGTGTCAAGTTATATTCGTATTTTGACATAATCGGTGTTGTGTTGGCTCGCTTGAACGTCCTCGCTATATCTTTATATTATAAGTTCGCTCGCTGAACTAAAAATGAAAAACATTGGATAAGTAATCCACGGGTTGCTAGTTCGATTATCGGGCAGGAGAAATTTCTCATTGGCAGTTGACCTCCAATTTTGTGTCTAATGATCATTTCTTTCTCACCGCAAAATCATAAATCATGTTTGATTAGAATCGATCACTTGCTTAGAAATTGGAAGTGACTGGTAAGTAAACCAGTTACGCTAATCGACTGTCAATCAAATATCTGATTATAAAATAAGAATAAATAAAACAAGAGACTGTGTCTTGATCAATTGTAGATGTTAAGTAATAGAAAACAGTATTTTAAACAGCATTTGAATAAATTGAGGACAATTGTAGAGGTCAACACGAATTTAAATAATTTGATATCATATACAGAACTGACTAGTTTTCTTTTGTCCACGCTTTTGTATTGGCGTTTGTATATTTTTTTTATAATTGTGCCGCAAAATGACATGCGATATCATTCATCAAATCGGTACGTCACAGTGTTCTGTTAAACAAATATTTATATATATTTCGTGTTTTCTGTTACATTCTTAACATGATTTGTACAAGGAATAATCTGTTTCTCGTACAAGCCTATTTCACTTACGACCGGGTATATTTAATGACGATATCAAACGGATATTTTTTCCTTTGATTGAAATATTGAATATATTTTCACGAAAATATTTAATTTTTATATATGTAATTTCACGAGCCAGAACGTCGAGGAAAAAATATATTAAACTTAATCATGCTGAATATGTATTCCATATTATCCAGAAAAACAAAAAAAAAATATTGTTATTATGTTCTCTTAACAAAAGCGATATTTACATCAACCTTTTTCAGAACCCAACTACAATTTGACAATGTGAACTTTTATCACATAATATACAATTTTTGACACATATACAATATACATATACAAATTTTACCTCGTTGAAGCGCGGGAAAAAAGAACGCACGTGTTAGGCGTGCAACGACTAGTACGCGAACGCTGCGCATATAAAAATAATTCAAGTTTATACTCATCATTGCGGTGTAGCCTTTAAGTATAATAGTCAAGTAATGATATTTTAATCGAGAAATATGCCATAAAGAACAAAAAGCGACACTTATTTTTTTTAATTAACTCAAGTAATTAACAGTACGGTGTATGATCATTGAATATGAGTCTCAATCTATTTTTAGACTTGGAAAATCCAATTCAGCAAGTGAATATAATACTACACCCAGTGAATATGAGTTTATAAAAAGTTCTGTTGACTACTGTTTGGACCAATGAGATTGCAGCTATATTTAGATCATATAATAATATGTCATATATTTGCTTAAGACAAAGTATATTTGACTTATATAGCACCATATATTATGGGTTACATTAAATATTTCTTCTTAATTTAAATACATTCTCCTCATCTGTTTTCAAATGTAGCCTGACTTATGTGAAAACTTCCTTATGATAATTTTATTTTAAAACTAACAAACTAAAATTTAACTTTACTGTCTACTAAAAGGCATGTTCTTAATCCTTGTTATTTCTACGGGCAAATAATTAGACATATTGCCAATCAGCATTTGGCTTGCATATCATGCATATTTTCATGAACGGAAATAAAGTATCTGCACTTCGCTGATAGAACTGATTATTTGGTAAACACATAAAACAACTACAATTTTATCTGCAAAAATCGAAACTGTTCACATTTGTGATCATTAAAAAGAGTCAAATAATTTAAGCAATACTTATATATGAAATATACGTTTTCAATACATATAATTAAAAGTACAGTTCGGATTATTCAAAACTCGGTGCCAATATTTTGTTTTATCCATATAGAATACTAGGCAATTAGGTTTTAGAAATGAAATGGAGACGCCCGAACCTGCAGTATGTGTGGTTATATTGAATCTTGGACATATAAGGTTACTGCAATATTTCCACTACACAAATATTACTTATAACATCGACTTTATTTAGATATAAACCTGGTGTTAAGTTTTTGTAAGTTTGTTTCTTGTTTTTGAATGTTGCATGTTATGTCACATAGACACTGTATTGGTTATATGCCGACTTTCCACCTTTACTCGTAAAATAAAAGACGATATCAGGTGCCCCTTACGGGAATTATATCTTACATGGTTTAACACAGTTTGCTATTTATTGATTATTGATAAAATATTAAGAGGATTTGTTTTGGTGTAACATCATAATTATGTGATTTAAGGTATATTTGATCCACGAAACCGCCTTTATCTAGCTGAGCTGGAAATCGTTCATTGAAGCATTCAGTAAACACTAGTAAATGTACTTGTTGTTTTTTGTATAACATTTAACTAATTTGAACTGATCTTAGAGTTGCTTCACATCATAGCGGCCATTAACCTACTTCCATTTCAATTCAGTTCAGGCAAGTAACCCCAATGTTGGTATGAGATCAACCGACCTAAAACATATATATGTTGCTTGTTCAAACCACATGATCCAATGATATTCTCTTTAAACTAGCACGTGAATAATGCGTTTATATTTTAGAACCGTTTGTATACTGAGACTACAAATTGAAGTTCACACAAAGAAGCTGTTTAATGATAATTGATAAAAGGTTTTTAAAATGATTTAGTCTCACAACATGTCTAATTCATATATTTGTATTTTTAGCTCAAATGCTGAGAATAAGGCTCTCTACTTAAAAGTGGGAGAAGTATAAAGCTTAAATCGTTTGTTTTATCCAGATCAATTTAAAAATTAAGAATAAAACAAGATTCGCATTACAATTGATTTCCGATTATATAGTTCAACGTTGTATGTTTTTGTTTTGTTTTTTGTTTGTTTTGTTTTTGCATGTACTTCTAATTCAACGTCAACTTGACAGAGAAAAACTGAGTATAATGATACTTTTAAATGAATGAAAGGGTTTTCTTATTACAGACGATTAAGATCAATGTTTAATTACAAACAATTTCAGAATATTTTAGATTTAATTTGAATTATGATAAAGTAAACAGCTTAATTGTATTGTTTTTTCCTTGCTTGTATACATATATATCATGACCTCACTTTGACAATTTGAGATATATGTTTAAAATCATATTTGACGACTGTCTGTCATTTTGTAATATATTTAAACGTTTGTTAATGGAATCATTTATGTCATATTTTGTTAACGTGTTGGGTTGTTTTGATCAGAGTGTGATATAGAATGTATCTATGACAACAAATATGTGTGATTGATTGTAAGCCTGACAGTATACAAAGATACGACTACAATATCTCAATATATTTCAATAATATACCCCATTACTTATATGTATGACAGATTGCCGGCATAATCAACTGCGTACTACAAAGTAATAAGTAATTAACTGTAGAAGATACAAATGGTAGAAATAAAAAACTCCCAGCGGTTAAGGCAAGAACTTTTTTCCGCTCTCATTCATTAATATGACTTGCTGTGAGTGACCGAAGGAGAAACCAATATATGACTTTACATAGTAGTTTTGGTTCCCAATTTATTTTTAGCTGTTAATGGAAGGGATTAATTGATCAAAATCGGGTACTTGGAAAAAAATATAAACACAAATAGCTCTGCGTTTTAAAGATCGACACCTTCACCATTCGACCACTCTTTACATACGTTACTATAAAAAAGCAATACGATTCAGAATTATTGCTTCACGTGAACAATTGCCAGAAATTCTACGACCCTGGTAATTAGGCAGCACGCCTTATTTTCAATATATTTTTTGCTTATGGACTTTTATGGACTTTTCACTTAATATATTTTTTCCAACTCAAGATCAAACGTTGTTCGCCGTTGTATGTTATTTATTTAACAACGTGAATTCAACTTCTGAAGACACTTATAATGATCAATCAGAGCGTCATTGATTATTCCTTTAGCTGTTTACGGTCTAAATGTATCCTAAAAGATAAAATTTCATGTGATATCCAATATTTTCTTTCGAAAAACAAGTGTTTATATATTCAAATTATATATATATATATATATGTTCTCATTTTCTGTATATCAGCGAGTTATGTACCCCATTTCCTAAATCAAAATATCTTCTTCTTGGAAATTGAAATATCTGGTTATCATAAATGTGTGTGATTATAAATCCATGTCTCAACCTGCGAAAAAACAAGAAACTTTTTATTACTTGAATGAACCTAGATGTATCAAAGCAGGGACAATATCTAAGTATTACAGCCTTGATACAAAACTTGATAACATTTTTACCCCTTAAAAGCCACATCATGCCTCAACGCAAACAATTTTTTAACTTCTTTAGAGTGTGCAATATGTATTTTCTATTGTTAAAAACTGGTTATTTGAGGGCTGTTCATGAAACTCTGTACTCCACGCTGGGATTATTTTTTTTAGAGCTTTGTTCCTATATGTCATTGATGGAGCGATGTTACATTGGTGTTGACTTATTTTAGGAATCCTTTATGATTGTATCACAACGCTGTAGAAACGTACACCCTTGGGTATCTCCGCCATTGCTTTTTCCGCTAGCCCTAAATAAAACTTCATCGCTGGCTATTGCATTTCTTTAACGTCATATTACAACACAGTTTCAAACATTTATTGTACTACATATTTTGTCATTTTCTTCAAATATGCTAGGAGTCGCTTTAGGTAGGACAGTCGAGATCTAATATTGCAAATCATATTTATTACTTTAGATATCAAACAATAAATGTAGTCCAACTTACTATTTTCTTTTAATTGTTTTTATAAAGTCCCCATCAATTGTCTCATAAACGCACTATAAGTGTGTGTTTACGTAATATTTACGGACATTCGCGACGCTAACCCCCGCGCAAACAATATACATTTCTTTCAGTTCGGCGGTAACATTAGTTTATACGAACATATTTTATTCATTTCAGATGTACAAAGCTAAAACCAATCGGAACGCCTCGGCTATTGTCAATGATAACCTTCGACTAATGACAGACAGTAAATAGTTTTACACGTTATTTTTAATAATGTATTCCCAATGTATATATTTGACATTTTAAGGAAAAAATGGTCAACGTTCGTATGATTATGACTGAACATATGTTTCACATTAATAATCAATTTAAAAATGTTCACTGATGTACATACATTGTATAACTATACCCGAATAAATGTCAACAGGTAGACATTTTGTTCTTTCGGTTTTTACACCCATGAAAAAAAGCATATACATAATGTCAAACTACTGTTATATTTGTAAATTTACTTTGTTTAGGTGGACCTTTACCCAATATACTGGTATACATATAGTTGTCATCTCCTACCATTTTATTACTATTAGATTACCATTTAATTATTATAAGATTACATGTTTAGATTGTAAGCGTAGGTAATAGCGAAATATCGTATCCGTTTAGTGTCTTCTTATTTTTGTGTTCGATGTCCTTATCCGAACTTTTTCGGAAAGGGCTGCTAAAACGTGATTAACTACAAGCTTATTGGAACAGACGTTAATCCGTTACTCGAACCAACCAGTACTTAGCAGCAAGTACATATGTTGCTGCAATGCAGCAATCGATAACCCCCGCGCACAGAAGAATGCGCTCATTACAGATACCATACCAAATCATTCCTACGCACGGGTCATTTTCTATTTAGATTAATGATTATTGTAAATTAATCCAGACGTTTTGTAAATCATAATTACAAATTGTTTAAAATACACTATTCATCTGCATAAAATATAAAACGATTGTCCCGTTTGAAAAGGGGACGTTACAGGTAAATTCGGATGAATATTTACAGAAATTACTTTTTGGTCCATGTCCGCTATTTATATGTACCGATAATGCGGAGTAAAATATAAGTATGAAAGAAATTATGACCAAATATAAAATGAATTTTACTGTCACCTGTACACACAGTATATACCTTGCGATAGACATCATGTCGCTATAGCGACACTTCAACGTGGGAATAATTAGTTTGCGTTTATTCTATACACTGACAAATTAATTTGGGAATCAGAACAAAGTGCACAAATGTAAACACAATATCTAAAACCATTGGCATCCAAGCGCAATAGCATCGAAGTCATACAGTAACTGTAAGGTATTGCAATCAACAATTCAATTAGCACGAATTTCAGCGAGATAAAAGTGTTTGCTAATTGAATTTAGACATTGCTTTTGCACATAAATTAGTTTTCCCGACATATTCTGACAAACAAGTCACGCTATATTTGCCTTTCGGCTTTAATGTCAAACGTCTTGGGGATTCTTGTTTGTTTAAAATAAAAACTATAAAATATAAGAGTGTTTGGAAAAAAATTCAAAAGTGCACGCTTACGTCTATTTTACAAATGTTACTAATTCGTACGTATTTGTATTCGTTTTATGGGCATTTCAAGCGCTAATATATTTATATATTAATATTTTCATGTATTGCATTTTCTGTTTTTGTATCAGGATGTCTAATATGCTTGTTTTTATGTTTTATCAATCTTTATCAGATGTCATAACCAAATTATTCAGCTACACAAGTCACGTGATCTGGTATCAACGCACACAAAATACATCACAGATAGCACGTTAAATAAACGTCACTCGTCACAATTTTTGAAGTTTACACAATGAAACGAATTATAATTTTCTTTGATATCACAGTTTCACTAAATAACCTTTTAGTAACAGTCTTTTCATTTACCATTGAAAAAATGATTTATTCGTCGCATTTGCCAAATCAAATAGTAATGTATTTTTGAAAACGATAAGATAGTTTGAATATTATAACATTTTAAGTGTTCATTATGGTTGTGTATTTTTTATCGTTTCTTTTTATTTATTTGTCAATATTTACTTTACATTTCGAACAAGACGATATGGCCATGAATGACTATCGATTAAGTACGTGTAGTTAGTTATCCTTAAGATTGTATTTCTTTAAACGTTCTGAGTAAGAATCAGATCAGCCCGGACCATCAATCACCATTAGGTCTTAATAATGTTAAGAAATCTTGATATAGATAAGTGGTATAGATATGATCAAAATAAATGTATCTTATTGTAAGGGGACACTTATTTAGTCGTTGTTTATCACTGATATTCTTACAATACAAATATCTGGCTGCATCATCAATCTGCTCCACCTTTTGCTTTATTATAGATAAATTATCTTATTTTAGACAATGTAGTATATAAAGAGGTGAATAACAAACAACAATCCGATTGCATTCTGACTGGAATCTGAATATTTGTGTCTCCAAAACCATGTAATATACAAATATGTATAGTACATTGTAGCCCAAGCCATAACTTAATTTATATGTTATCGATTGATGATTGATTTGCAGCAAATATGGTCATATTTCTACAGTGTGACTAATTTTATTTCATACTTAATTTCTTAGAATATGTGCATCGTTTTTTACACGTGATTAGATATATAATATGTAACCTTGTAAACGGACAAAAATGAACTTGTTGATCTTGTTTTTTATGCGAATCAGACCGAAATCAAGACAAAATCAAGATAAACGGGTAAATTATATAGTGTATGAATTTGTATTAATATGATAAGTTAGAGTAAAGGAATGTGAAGGATATGATTTTCAAGCCTACCTACAAAAACATTAAACAAAGTAATATCAAATAATATGAGTTACTTAATAAATTGAAATGACAACCATGATGTATTCTCATCAATTTAGCTAACGATACAAATATTCCTTATGTCAGACATACTGTTAGACCTAAATAAATCACAAAAACCTTTTACCAATTATCATAAATTGGCTTCTTTGTGTACTTTATTACCTGTAGTCTCAGTAATTATATAAACGATTGTTAAATATAAACAAAATTCAGGTCTTATTCAAATAAAAATACCCTACCAATATCTGCTGTAAACAACTTTTATTAGAATAGGTAAGATTTAGAGCCAAACAAGTTGTTAACTTATATAAGCTGTTTACTTACCACAATTAAATTTACAGGACAACGGGTCCATCAATGAACAGGTTTATCCTTGCCGACGATGATTTTTTTTTATTTATTTATTTTTTTCCGTTTCAGGCGTTTCCATCTCTAAACGGGATTGGCTAGTTATCTACATCATTCTTTAGATGAGATTTGTTGTGTTTTATCTATCAGCCAAATATATGATTGAAGTTCTATAAGTTAGTATAAGTTTTTGTTTCAAAGAATGTGCATGATGAGAAAATAAAAAATAAAATATACTTCTAGGAAATTTGTCAGATCGCTGCTCATAGAAATTATTCGAAGAAATAATTATGTGATTTTGTCACACTGAAACAAGATTAAGTTTGATGCGAAGCAGAAAATTATGTTGCTGCACATATTTTGTAATAAAATAGAGAAAATAATGTTTAAATGGAACAACGCGGCAAAATATTTAGATTGAGCCAGTTCATGGACGGTAGTGGTAATTAGGAGCTACAGTCCATGCCTCCCTAGCACAAAGTTTTCAATTTTCAATGAAGAAATAAAATTTTATAATCATGTCTAAAAAGCATGTGCAATTATTACTTTAAGCAAACGCGTAAATTAGTAAAAATGTACAATCTTTTAAGTGAATTTAGCTCCGTAACACTTATTCATATATTACTTTCAAAGAAGATAATTTGTTTGCATGCTGTAACCTGGATGTTTATTGGAGCTATTTACATTCAACCTTTACATAGTAAATTCCGCACTGTGAGAATTCAATATCTGTGTTACATTATATAATTTGTAGGTGAAATGTTTGTGATCTTATAAATGGAATGCATATTTAAAAATATGTTTCTTATGGTTGTTTACTCATTATCGTAAAATCAGCTTTCATCTATATTTCATGGGACAAAAACACCAACAATCACTTTCTTTTCAACTTTATTAAGCCCGTCATAAGTTCTTCTACGAAGATATGATTAGTTACATCTTGAAATTACATATTTATATAATACTCATGCATACCAATAAAATAAATAAGATCCCATTTCCAATAACTTTTAAGTAATAAGGGTGAAATAATATCATACAGCTTGATAGATGCCGATATTGAAATAGGTTTGTAAAATCTATGTTGTGAGCTTATTTTAATATGCCACTATTTTCAGAGAAACAAAATAAGCAAAACATCTTACACTTATATGTCACTTAGCATAGTATAATACATCCATACATAATATGTATAATTGTGTTGTGAAAATTGTGACAGCTGTATCAATTTCTCGCCAAACTTTACCAGAAATTTACTTGCTATGTATATGTAGATATTAGTTTCTTATTTATATTTTACTCATTAACGTAAACATAATAACAATGTATAGATGTAATACCTTCATTGAGCTTACGGTTATATGAAAGTTAAGTTGTCTTTATCTTGACACATTTCTCTGAGTGTTCACACTCACAAATTACAATGATATATTCCTTGCACGTATTTCTCATAAATTATTTCAATTAATTACATAAATGTCATTTGAATAATCAAATTCTCTGAAAATATTTACTCTGAATACAACGGATTTTATTTCTGTTTAGCAGCCACAAGTTTCACAATGCAAAATATCCTTGACCCATACATCTTGCATCTGTTCTGAAGTTCGTAATTAGATTATCAGCATGACCGCAAGACAATTAAACAATTGCATAGACACATGAGCTAAATTAGATTGGTTCCAAGTTTATATTAGGTGTCTTTGCGCGAATGTCACGCTACCATTTTTAACATTAAATGCATCACGTTTCATAAAAGAAAATGACTATGTGCCGGTTAAATAATTAATGTTCACATCTGATAGTCTGACTATTTATATTGAGAAACAAATAAAAAAGTTACATTCTGATTGATAAAATAATAGCAAAGTTAATAGCAAATATGGTACCAGATATTTCTATTAAGTCTAATAAAATAAAAATTACACGGTAAAAGTATTTTATATTTTGCAAGATCAGCCAATGTTCTTTAAGAAACATTTAGGCTAATCTTGAAAACAGTCCCTTATTGTGGTAAATTTTAGTGATATTTTGAATAAGTCTGTTTAAATAGGAACATGGTCAATTATGCGTTAAAAGTGTGTGGAGTTATAAATATTAAAACATTTTGTGTGGCAACAATCAATTTGATCTTCTATTTGTTACCTGAATGCTATTTTTTATTCCTTAACATTTATCAATAGGAAAACATTTTTCATATATTTATAGATTATTCTTGAGTTTTCTCATTTCGTAAAAAAAATGCTCTTTAAAAGCAAAGATTTGGTTCAGAAATATGTCCATAAACAATACGGTAAAATTTGTTTAAATTTTGCATACTGGTATCATTTAAGGCCTATAATTGTCCTATGGTGTATATTGGCTTTTAGTTTCCATAT